>NW_028258315.1:19570984-19722500 GCF_053883595.1 Heterocephalus glaber
ATGTCTTCTACTTTATTCTCATTGTTTTTTTTTTTTTTCTTCTACAAACATTAGGTTACTGAAGGCTGGAAATAAAAATCCTGGTCTGTCGCAATCCTGATTTGAGGAATGTGGGACTAGGTTTATGTTTTGCACGATTCTTTACACTCTTCGGGTAAATATTTCAGCCAGTCCATTTATCTTGATCACCACTGATTTTATCAATGAGATCCTGAATCTACTACCTTTTATGCTGTTTGGCAACCACCATAGTTAGTAGTAGTTGACCACTGCTTTCAAAAATGAAAATTTACATCTATCATTTAATATGCTAATTGAAAGCTTCTGGTGTTAAGCAAAGATTAAAAGTGGCTAAAACATACACAGTAATTTCCTCCTGAAGGTGACCTTTCTGGTTAAATACTTCCTGAGAGCAACTCCTCCTAGTGTTGTATTTCAAACTAGCAGTCAATTTATATTATATTCTCTGCATTAAATTCTTTCAAAAGGAAATTTATAGGTATTCTCACATGACACTTTTGAACTTAAAATGTAGATGTTATACCTGTAGTATTAGCACCTCCCTAAGATGAGTGGAAAGCTGTTATTCATGCTCTTTTATAAGCTGTGGAGGACAGAAACTTTATCTTGGTCACGATTGTGGAATGTGACACCAACCTGTAATGGAGATGGTGGCAGAGTACATTAGAAACAGCTCTGTACTTGGAGTTTGGAGCTGTAGACACTAGTTAGGTGGCTCAGATGCATTTATAACCTCTTAGAGCTGGTCTCTTTTTTGTTTTGTTTTTTGTTTTGGTATCAGGGATCGAACTCGGGACCTTGCGCTTGTGAGGCAGGCACCGGAAGAGCTGATCTCTTTTTGTGACATGAATATTGTGCTACCTACTGTATGTGTAGCCTGGTTTAAACATTAATACACTTTTTCTTTAGAAATTTGAAGCTGCTGTGTCTTATAAGAGTGCTGGTGAACCTTTTAAAAATGAGTGTCCAAACTACAACCCCAAACCCACTTATTTATGGCAAAATGACAACACTGCAATTAAACCTCAATACTGAGAGTTTAGTTTAGAAAAAAACCCTTCATACATTAACATCTTTTGTCTTAAAAGAAAAACAAGTAACGTGTGCCATAGGTTCGACTGTTACACTCTACCAACATCCTCCAACGCCTTCTCCCCCCTTCATTTCTTTTCATCGTTTCTGCTACTTAGCTGTGAATGGATCTCACATTATGAACATATGAACGAATCAAGGAAGTAGCTCATGTGTATAGTTAACATTTTAAGGTAACTGTAGAAGTAAAAATGGTTTATAGTCCTTTATTGTGTGTGTTGGGTTATTTTATGCTTTACATTGCATATTTGTGTCAAAGGTATAGAAGAAGACTCACTCACTTTGTGAGTCTTATAATGAATCGACTTACCATTTTCTCCTGGAACGAACTTCTTCCTAAATTGGGAACTTACTATATTCAGCAAGGTTAGGACTTTATTCTATTCATCATCAGTTCTTCAGTTTCCTACTTTAACCTTATAAGTGTATGCTGGACAAGCTTAAAAAAAAAAACTCATAGGCACGCCTTACCGAGGTCCCGAGTTGCACGGAACAAGCAGAATGAGCCCGCGCTCTGGCAACAATCAACTGGACCCCCACCCCCGCTCCTCTGTACAGCCATCTGGTCCCACACTGCAAAGATGCAGAGGACACCTGACCACCAGAACACGGTACTGAGTCTCGCTGCTCCCGGCCCAGAGGTAGGGGCTTCTGAACCGCTGTCCCACTGCTCAGTCCAGAGGAAGGGGCTTCCCGGCTACCATCCCTCCTGCTGCTCCCAGCCCAGAGGATAGGGCTTTTGGGCCACCTTCTGTCCCACTGCTCCTGGCCCAGAGGAAGGAGCTTCCAGGCCACCATCCCTCCCACCGCTCCTGGCCCAGAGGTAGGGGCTGCTGAGCCGCCATCCCACTGCTCCTGGTCCAGAGGAAGGGGCTTCCCAGCCACCATCCCTCCCGCTACTCCCAGCTCACAGGAAAGGGCTTTTGGGCCACCATCCCTACCGCTGCTCCTGGCCCCTGTCCCACCTCTCCCAGCTGAGAGGAGAAAATCCGTGCAGGTGCCAACAGCTCCCACCCCAGTTGAAATGAGAAAACACGTAAAGAAGTCTCAAAACCAGACTTCCAGATCACCTACAGCAACCCCAAAGGGAAATGAGATAGAACACTCTGATACTGAACCACCTGGGCTCACTGAACTGGCAACAAAAGGGGATCTGGAAAAAATGAAATCAGAAATAATTTCTCAGATAACAGGAGAAATTGTGCCCCTAGTGTAAGACATGATTAATAAATCTAGAGAGGAGCTCAGGAACATGATGGAATCCCAACATAGGAAACAAATGGAATCTATAAAACAGATGCAAATAGATTTCCAGGACATGAAAAACTCCATTGAAAGTCTACACAGCAGAATGAGCCAATGTGAGGACAGAATTTCAGATATAGAAGATAAGATTGCTATTAGTGACCAGGAAAAGAAAAATTGCTTCAAAATTATAAGGGAACATGAAAAATCAATCCAGCAGCTGCTAGACAATGCAAAGAAGAATAACATAAGACTGATTGGAGTCAATGAAGAAACAGGAGAGAGTACAGATGACATAAAAAAATCTTCACAGAAATAATGGCGGAAAACTTCCCAAGCAGGGGAAAAGAACTTGACATACAGATAAGTGAGGAAATATAGGACTCCAAATAGCCTTGATTAAAAAAAAAAATCTACACATAGGCATATAATTGTTAAAAGATTCCAGAAACTCAACAGAAGAACAAAGTTCTACAAGCAGTTAGAGAAAAGAAACAAGTCACATACAAAGGAAAGGCCATCAGAATCACAGCAGACTTCTCAACACAAGCCATCAAGGCAAGAAGAGCTTGGAGTGACATATTCCAAGCCCTAAAAGGAAACAGCCTCCAACTCAGATTGATGTACCCTGCAAAACTATCTTTCAAAATTGATGGAGAAATAAGATACTTTCATAACAAAGAGCACCTTAGGAACTTTGTGAATTCCAAACCAGCACTCCAAAGAATTTTACACAATGTCCTAGAAACAGACATTGAGGATCACAACCCCAGGAAGCAAAGCAGATTGAACCCATCTGGCATGACAAGAAATTAAATGGAAAGGGGGAGAACTCAAGAAAAAGAAAAAGTCATGGCAATGACAAGTCAGTACATTCCAGTTATCACCATCAATGTTAATGATCTCAATTCACCAATCAAAAGAAATAGACTGTCAGAATGGGTCAAGAAGCAAAATCCAACAATATGCTGCATACAAGAAACACACTTCATTCAAAAGGAAACTCATAGACTGAAAGTTAAAGGGTGGAAAACAATACTCCATGTGACAGGAACCTGAAAAAAAGCAGGAGTAGATATCCTCTTTGCAGATCAAGTAGATTTCAAACCAACACTGATTAAGAGAGACGAAGAAGGACACTACATCTTTGTAAAGGGAACAGTCCAAAAGGAAGAGATGACAATCATAAATATCTATGCACCAAACACTAGTGTGCCCAACTATATAAAACAAATACTAATGGACATGAAAAGTCATATGTGCACGAATACAATTGTAGTGAGGGACCTCAACACCCCACTGTCACAAATAGATAGATCAGCTAGACAAAAAATAAGTAATGAAATACTAGAACTCAATCGAACTCTTGAACAAATGAACTTAACAGATGTTTACAGAGTCTTCCACCCCACAAAATCAGAATACACATTCTTCTCAGCTGCACATGGGTCATTCTCCAAAATAGTTCACATACTCACACATAGAACATGTTTAAGTAAGTGCAAAGGAATTGAAGTTATCCCCTGTATATTATCTGACCATAGTGCGATGAAAGTGGAGATCCATAGCAAAAGAAATTCAAAAAATTTGATAAACACATGGAAACTGAACAACACACTTCTGAATAACCAATGGGTCACAGAGGAAATTAAAGAAGAAATCAGACAGTTCCTTCAATTAAATGACAATGACAGTACAACATATCAGAATCTATGGGACACAATGAAAGCAGTCTTACAAGGGAAATTCATAGCAGTGAATATGCATATTAGGAAAACAGAATGAGCCCAATTAAACAACCTGATGCTGCACCTCCAGCTTCTAGAAAAAGAAGAACTGGACAACCCCAGAGCTCACAGAAGGGAGGAAATTATAAAGATCAGAGGAGAAATCAATTTAATGGAGACTAAGAGAACGATACAAAAAATCAATGAAGCCAAGAGTTGGTTCTTTGAAAGAATCAACAATATTGATAAACCTTTACCCAAGCTTATCAGAAAAAGGAAAGAAAAGGCCCAAATCCATGCAATTAAGAATGAAAAGGGTGAAATTACAACAGACCCAGCAAAAATCCAGAGGATCATCAATACCTACTTCCAGAACCTATATGCCAATAAGATGAATAACACAGAAGAAATGGACAGATTCCTAGATACATATGAATTACTAAAATTGAACGAAGAAGACCTAAAAATTCTAAACAACCCAATATCAACCAATGAAATTGAAAATGTAATTAAAAACTTATCAACTAAGAAAAGCCCGGGCCCTGATGGCTTCACTGCTGAATTCTACAAGACATTTAGAGAGGAACTGCTGCTACTACTGTTTAAACTCTTCAATGAAATTGAAAGGGAAGCAATACTCCCAAATTCATTCCTGGAAGCAAGCATCACCTTGATCCCCAAAGCAGAGAAAGACCCATGCGAAAAGGAGAACTATAGGCCAATCTCACTAATGAATATAGATGCAAAAATCCTTAATAAGATAATGGCAAACAGAATGCAGAAGATCATCAAGAAGATCATACACCCTGACCAAGTAGGATTCATCCCAGGGATACAGGGATGGTTCAAAATACGAAAATCAATCAATGTAATACACTATATCAATAGAGCCAAGGACAAAAACCATATGATTATCTCCATAGACACAGAAAAAGCATTTGACAAATCCAACATGCATTTATGATAAGAACCCTACAAAAAATTGGAATAGATGGTCTCTACCTCAAACTGATAGAAGCCTTCTATGAAAAACCAACAGCCGATGACATACTAAATGGTCAAAAACTGAAATCCTTCACACTAAAATCAGGAACAAGACAAGGATGTCCACTATCACTACTCTTGTTCAATATAGTTCTGGAAACATTAGCCTCAGCAATTAGACAAGAGAAAGAAATAAAAAGAATAAAGATAGGAAATGAAGTCAAATTGTCATTATTTGCAGATGACATGATACTCTATAGAGAAGACCCCAAGAACTCCACCAAAAGTCTTCTAGACTTAATAACCAAATTCAGTCAAGTAGCTGGTTACAAGGTCAACACACAAAAATCAATAGCTTTCCTCTACACCAATTACAGACTCACTGAGAGAGAAATAGGGCAAATAATTCCTTTCACAGTAGCATCCAAAAAACTGAAATACCTAGGAATCATCCTAACGAAAGAAATCAAAGACCTCTTCTCTGAAAACTATGGCACTCTGAAAAGAGAGACTGAAGATGATATCAGAAAATGGACAGACATCCCCTGCTCCTGGGTAGGAAGGATTAATATAGTGAAAATGGCCATCCTTCCAAAACTGCTATATAGATTTAATGCAATTCCACTTGAGATCCCAGCAGCATACTTCATGGACCTTGAGAAAACAATTGAAAAATTCATTTGGAACAAGAAGAGACCCAGAATAGCAAAAGCAATTCTAGGTAACAGAGACATGGCAGGGGGTATCAAAATCCCCAACCTGCAACTCTACTACAAAGCTACTGTGATAAAAACAGCATAGTCCTGGCAAAGAAACAGACCTGAGGACCAGTGGAACAGATTAGAAGATGCAGAAACAACACAAGACACACTCAGCCATCTCATCTTTGTTAAAGGAGCCAAACACCCTCACTGGAGGAAAGATAGCCTCTTTAATAAATGGTGCTGGAAGAATTGGGCTTCAGCTTGCCAAAGATTAAAACTAGACCTGTATCTCTCACCATGCACTAAACTAAAATCAAAATGGATTAAAGATTTAAATATTAAAATAGGAACTCTGAACCAGTTGGAACAGAGGTTAGGTAGAACTCTTGAAGACATCAGTGTAGGAAAAGATTTTATGAAGAAAACCTCAGTTGCCCATGAACTAGCACAAATAATCAACAAGTGGGATCTCTTCTTATTAAAAGGCTTCTGCCCAGCAAGAGAAACCACCAGCAGTGTGAAGAGACAACCCACAATGTGGGAAAAAATCTTCACCTGCTCTTCCTCAGACAAAGGTCTACTATCTCGAATCTATAAAGAACTTAAAAAGATCAGACCTCCCAAGTTTAAAGACCCAGTCCGAAAATGGGCATCTGAAATGAACAGACATTTCTCAGACAAGGAAGTAGAAATAGCAAATAAATACATGAAAAAATGTTCAACGTCGCTGATCATTCAAGAGATGCAAATGAAAACAATGCTGAGATTCCACCTCGCTCCAGAAAGAATGGCTGCTCTCATGAAATCAACCAATACCAAATGCTGCCGGGGCTGTGGGGAAAGAGGAACCCTGCCCCACTGCTGGTGGGAGTGTAGACTGGTGCAAGCACTGTGGAAATCAGTATGGAGATACCTCAAACAACTAGGACTGGAAGTCCCATTTGACTCCGCTATTCCACTGCTGGGGATCTTCCCCAAAGAATTAAAAAGAATCATACGACAGTGATATATGTGCGCCCATGGTCATAGCAGCACAGTTTGTAATAGCTAAAACTTGGAAACAGCCCAAATGCCCATCAACTGGAGACTGGATAAAGAAAATGTGGTTTTTTAATAAAATGGAATACTACTCAGCCATAAAAAATGAGAAATTAGAGACATTAATAGCTAAGTGGATGCACATTGAGGCAATACTCTTAAATAGGACACACATGTGTAAATAGCGAATAGTTTCTCTGGTGTGAGAAACTGAAAGTGTAAATAAGGACTAAATGTATAATAGGTAATGTGAAATAGGAAGAAAAGGGGCAAAGGGGAAGGAAGTGGGAGGGCTAGGGGAAAGGATAGAAGGGAATAGAATTAATATGAGAAAATGGAAAAATAGGAACAAAATCTTTGTAAATAGGGAGGACTGGAGGGGTTGAAGGGAGGGCTGGGCAAGGGTGAAAAATAAGAACCAAGAGAGACTATGTAAAGGTGCAAATTTCCAATGATGAATGTCATTATATTGTATACCTAAAATGTACCAATGATTAGAATGAGTAATCGATAATGCAAAATAGGAAGAAAAGGTCCAAAGGGTAGGGGTTGTGGGAGGGGCAGGGGAAAGGAAAGAAGGGAAAGGAAAATTGATGAGAAATGGACAAAATGGAAATAAAGTCTTTGTAAATAGGGAAGGGTGGAGGGGGTGAAGGGAGGGCTAAGAATGGGGGAAAAATAACCAGGATGCATCATGTAAATTTATAATTCCCAATGAGAAATGTAATTGTGTTTTATACCTACAATGTACCAATAAAAGAATTAAAATAAAATTTAAATTAAAAAAAAAAACGTAACTCATATTAGCCTCTCCTGTAGCTTTTAGTGTAATGTCTTTCTCACTGTTTCTGCTCCGTAAATGTTTTTTCAGTGTTACAGTGACAACAGAGTTATTTAAATGCAGAACAGTTTTCTGGCTGAGTGGGAATATAGTTCTAATTACTTCTCTTGATATAGAGGATTGTTTTATTGAAAAAAGAATATGTTAATTTGGCCAATGAATGAAATGAAGCTTATAACAAACAAATGTGTGAAATTGAAGTCGTTATATTGGCAGTTTTAAACTTGTTGCAACATTTTTACTCTTTTACCCAAAAACGGGTTGTCCTGAAATTTGCAGTTTTTTTGATGTCTTTAGTGGAGTCCTAGATTTTTAAAAATTCCCCTTAAATATTTGAAAATGAATTTCAAAAGTGATGTTTCCTTGAAGTGCTTATGAATGTGTACTCGGGATAGATCATTTATAGGGACAGTGGATGGCACTATTGGCTCATACCTGAGATTTTATACTTAAGGTGATTATCCTTAAGTTTCAGAACTCCAAATGCTGGCTTAGTAAACGCCTTTAAAGCAAGTGGCACACTTAAAGTTTAGAAAGTGTTAGCATGGAAATTTAGTGTTACATTTTGTACATGTTATCATTTGATATCAACTTTGAAATGGATATGTAGCTTTCTTATTCACTTGCATATGCAATTAATTTAAAAAGCAGCATGATATAAGAAGGACTCTATTGCCCTAGCTAAAAAGTGCATCTTGTTTATAACTTTTCTGACAAAACTATTTAGTTTGAAGAAAGGACTTTGGATTTGTCTTAAAAATAGCAAAGGTACACCATTATAAAAACGAGTTTAAAGGTACCCGAGAAGTGTGGTTAACAGCATTTCTTCATGTTGATTCACAAGAGTGCTGTGTGGACATAGATCAAAAGGACAACTTGGAGGTATTCTTACAGGTTAAGAAGTTTTCTATATTTGTAAATTTTTGAAAACTGTATTTTTATGTAAACATTCTTTTGTGCTCTTTAAGGAAACTGAAGAGTTGTACATTAGGATATTTATTGTACAAATATAGTCAAACATTCATTAAGTATGGAGGATAGGGGCATGAATTCATTTGGTGTCTACCTTTTGAGAATCTTACATAAAGGGGATGATGGAAACATTAAAAATTAAATTAGAATATAACAGTGTAAGTACAATAATACAAAAGGGAACAAAGCTATCTGAACGAGACAGTGATGGACTGTTGCAGTGAGTTTGAGAGGGCTTCCATGGAAAGTAGCATTTTAAGTTTTTGTATTAAATTTTATCTCTTAGGTGGACTTAAAGGCAATTTAAACAGGACGAAAACAAAACAAAACAAAGACTCACACTCATGAACTCAGAGTGTAGAGTTGTGGGAGGCCACATCTTGTCCAGAGAATGTCAAGGGTCAGTGTGTGGTATACTGTGCAAGAGGATGGTGAGGGGAAGGATGCAGAGGCAGCTGGAGGTGTTTTGATTCATCATTTCTTAATGTGCCGTGTGACATTGTGTAACTCATTCAACCCCTCCATGGGTTTCAATCTTCTAATGCGTAAAATGGGGTTAATAGCAGTGTTGTGAGAATGGGAAGAGATCATGTGTTTAAGTAGCACAGTAGCTAGCATATTGTATCTGTTCAGTGTATTGTTAAGTTCACTAAAGAGGGAAGTGTGTGAAGGCTTAGTTAGATCACAATTTGCTTAATGTCACAGTGCTGGTCAGTGGCAGCTTTGTGACTTGAGCCGCATCATCTGATCAGCTCTTTTCTAATGAACTTCAAGGGCAGTAGCCTCTAGCTTCGTTTTCTACTCATGGACTGGTACTATAGTTGCTTAGTTTATGGGAAGGAAAGCCAGTTAGAGCAACAACTTGAGTTTAATTTGTAGGGTAGACTGTTAGATCTGAGAAAGATGCTATGGCAGCAGAGTTTTACAGAGAGAATGGAGAGCATGGGCAAATGTAATGAGTTAATCAGATAGAGGGAGACAGGTTAATTTCTGCTGTGTATTTATATTGTATTATGTTAGATGTCTCTTAAGATGCATTAGTTGATCCAATGGAGTGGGATTTGAGTTTCTGATTATGATGAATTTTGAATGTGGGGCTCCTAAATCATACAGATTTGGGAGTGGTTTTTTTTTTTTTTAAAAACCCTCTACTTCAGTTGAGCTGCATAGAAGTGAGTTACCATTGGTATGGCTTAGTAGGCATGAATGATTGGATGTACCCAGAGAGCCACCATCTGTCGGTTTCCCATTGCTTCAAGAAAACTATTTTTCCAGTCCTAACAGGAAGAGAAAGAAACCCAGATTTGTGGAGCCCAGCTCTAATTATGCATAATTGGATACATATGAGATTGTTGGAGTTCTGTCAGTTTTCTGTAATACAGGAATAATATATATCCCATGTTTATTTTTTGAAACCACTTTGCTTTTATTTTACTACATCTTAGCATGGTAGCCTCAGTTGTTTTACTTTTTTCTAACCCTGACAACACAGAATGTTTTGTTTGGCTTTTAGAAAAAGGCAATAGTGAATGTAGTTAAGACCTCTCTTATTTTATCTAATGAAATAGTCTCTGAGGAATGTCTGTTTTTCTATAAATCCACTAAGGAAACTGGGTTTAAGTCAAGGTCATTTTTTAAAATCCTGGTCTTAGCTTTAAACATTGTGTATAGCTTTGTGATATGTAATGTATATATTTTTGCAATTTTTAAAGGCTAAACTTTATACATTGTTTGAGATAATATGACTTAGTAAAAGCTTTCTACCTTGTAAAATGCATTTTATGTATAGTTCTGTTATTGCTCTTGAGGAAATTGTAAACTGTCTGAAATGGGCTGGGTTTTTTTCTGTTCTCTACTTCCCTTTTCCCATCTCTGTTGTTTTCCCTGTCATACATCTATAGAAATTTGTGAGAACAAGATATGCAAGAATGGATTTATGTTTGAAGGACCATTAGCCTCTTGTAATTGGAAGGTGTCTCCGAAAAGGATTGGAAATCTGTTTTAATTCATTCATCTATTCACATATTCAATTGTTTATTCTTTACTGATTTCCTTGCTTGTTCCACAAATGATTGCAGAACAATCTAAATGTACCAGTTACTGTACTAAGTCGAATAAAGAAACAAGACCTACTTAATATATCACTGTTCTAATGGTAAATGATTTTATCTTTGTGAAACACGGTAATATTTCTATTTATATTGATGGGGCTTAGAGAACTCTACCTAGAATTATCACAGACATGGAGAACGTATAAAATAAGACTTCTGTGAAAGAAGGTGGCTGAAATGGACTTGTATGGGTGTAGTGTGCAACATGTGTGTCATGTTAACTAGTAATACTGTTTTTAGTAATTGACTGCTGTTGAGAATTCATCATCACATACTGTTCTTACTAAGCAATTCAGTCAGCCCATGCTCCTTTACTCCAGAAAGAATGGCAGTAATCAAGAAATCAAATAATAGCAAATGCTAGTGTGACTGTGGGGAAAAAGCCTTCTATTGTTGGTGGGAATGTAAACTAGTACAGCTATGTATTATGGTAATAAGTATGGAGCTTTTTCAAAAAACTAAAAATAGAAATTCCATTTGTCTCAGCTATTCCCTTTGTAGTTTTCTCCCCAAAAGAGTAAAGACATCACATTATAGAGATGCATGCATAACCATCCTTATAGCAGCAGAGTTCATAAAGCTAAATCTTGAAAGCAGCCTGTATGTCTTTCCACAGATGAATGGATAAAGAAAATATGGGAAGGGTGGAGGGGGTGAAGGGAGGGCTAGGAATGGGGAAAAAATAAGAGCCAAGATGCATCATGTAAAAGTACAAGTTCCCAATGAGAAATGTAATTGTGTTGTATACCTAAAATGTACCAATAAAAAAATTTAAGAAAGAAAGAAAGAAAAAGAAAATATGGTATCTATATACAATGGAATAGTATATGGCTGTAAAGAAGGATAAATTCAAGACATTTGTAAGAAAATGGATGTACCTTGAAAAAATAATGTAAATGAAATAAATCAGAAGCACAAACTTAAATATTGCATCGTTTCTCTCATGAGAAATCTAAAGTATGGAAGAGTAAGGAGAAAAATAAAAGATTGATAAAAGGAAACAGGGAGATAGACCTTTTGCAAGTGGAAAGGGGACCAAGAGCCTAGAGATGGAAGGTGTGGAGGGAGGGAAAGGGGACATGAAAAGGTGTAAGATGTGTCGTGCACATGTACCTGCTACCCACAATGGATATAATTACTTTAGGTCACAAACATGGACTAAAAATATAATAGTGGAGATGGAGGAAGGAAGGATATCTAGAGACAGATGGGAGGAGAGTAGGAATGGAAAGGAGAATAAAAAACAATCAAGATACGTTAAGTACATGTACCTACTCCCTAGGATGAATGTGAACATCATGCACTGCAACCATGTACTAATAAAAACATAAAAATGTTAATTTTATGCTTGTTCTATCAAAATGAATACCCTAAACTGGTTGTGGTGGTGCATAGCTATAATCCCAGAACTCTGGGAGGCTGAGGCAGGAGTATTGCATGTTCAACCCCAGTGCACCAGTCTGCACTCCTACATATACTCATATCCTACAAGGGCTGAATGGTTAAATTAACTGTTACATGCATTCTGTTGAATACTATTGAACAATAAGAAAAAATGAATGACTGAAGGCTTCAGTGTCTTGAATGAATCTTGAAAGCCTTATAGGAGTGAGGAAGCTAATCATAAAGGTTATGCATTATATGATCTATTACTCTGTAGACATGCTGTAAACAATAAGACTGTAGCAGTGGAGAAGAAATTAATGGTTTCCTCTCAGCAGTGCAGGGGGAAGGGCAGAGAGCATGCGGAAAATGGATCAACACAAGGGAGTTTCAGAACTCTTCTGCATCCTGCAGAAGGGTAGTGGTTATACATTCCTATATATGTGCTAAATTCATAGAAATGTACTCCCTCTCAAAATCAGTTTTACTATGGCAGTTTTTGAAAAACTATTGATCCTGCTTTTCCTCCCCCTCCCCATCCCCAAGCACTGCTTCGGTTGCACTGAGCTCCCGGTTCCTGCTAAGCTAGCTCGGCCGCGTCTCCCTTCGGCCACCATCGTGTCTGTTGGGACCTCATCAGGCACAGTGAGATGTTCTCCGACATTTACAAGATCTGGGTGATTGTGGACAGGCTGTGGCTGGGGTTGGAGGGCAAGATGGTCAGTAAAACAGAGGGTAACACTGATGGCTCGCTCATTGGTGGAAATGCCTCTGCTGAAGGCCCGGAGGGAGAAGGTGGAAACCAGCTTCACAAAAGAGCCCTACAAGAAGTACATCAAAGATTATATGAAATCAATCAAAGGCAGACTTGAAGAATAAAGACCAGAAAGAGTAAAACCTTTTATGACAGGGGCTGCAGAACAAATCAAGCATGTCCTTGCTAATTTCAAAAGCTATCAGTTCTTTATTGGTGCAAACATGAATCCAGATGGCATGGTTGCTGTCCTGGACTACCGTGATGATGGTGTGACCCCGTTTATGATTTTCTTTAAGGATGGTTTAGAAATGGAAAAATGTTAATGGATTTGGCAGTTACCTTGGATCTCTCACTTGTCATAACTGGCTGCTGCTTGTCATCCACAAAACACTGGGATTTTATACAAATGGGACTGATGTCATCTTGAATGCTTCATTTATTCTGTGATTTATTTGGAGTTGAGGCATTGTTTTTTAGGGAAAAAACAAAACATGTCATGTAGGTTGTGTAAAAATAAAGTGCATTTAAACTAAAAATAAACTTTTGATCTTGCCAAGAAGAAAAAAAATGCATATGTATATTAAAATGTTTAGGTGGAAAAGCAGATAGGTTGAAATTTATGTAGAAAAGCTTGCACCTTATTTGTGAAGGAAGCAAAGTTACCTGGACTGAGAGGAAGACGAAATTGGGCCTCTGTATTCAAGATGAGCTGAGCTTTGGAACAGTTGCTGAAGGCTAATGAAGCACTACTGAATTTAACCTCAGTAGTGCATGGAGCATTGTCACCTCTTGGTAATAGAGGAATAATAGGACAGTTAAATGACAAGATTATGTTATGATTTGATTTATTAAATAAAACTCTTTAATTACTTTGTGTCATTTCCCATTAAACAAGACTCTCTTGCACTTTGATAATTCTTACCAGTCGCGGTTGTGGATCAGAGACGACTTTCAGAAGTACTGTGTTGCTGCTAGAGGTGATGGATAAGGGTAGAATCTGGCCAGAACAAAAATATCAAGGTCACAGAAGAAAGGATTTAGCTTCGAAATGGGCCAGTGTGTGCCCACCGTCTCAACCTTTATGCATATGTACCCACCGTCTTTTCATGTCTGTGTGGCAGTGTTGGGTAAAGAAATAAAAAAATTATTCCTTTGGAACTTGTGTCTGTAAACACTGTAAAGGTATACATGCCTATGGACTTGGAGAGTGACTATTTAAATTTAACCCTTCTGTCTGAATACATACTTTGCAACCTTAAGCATGTCCTGTTTTTCACCATTTTTAATAATCATAACCACATATTTGGAAAAATTATCTTCCTGAGAGTGAAGTTTTCATATATATTTGTGTATGTATGTATATGAAAGACTCTCAAACTGTCATGCTTAGCTTTTTTGGCTTTTTGATACTTAACAGGAATTTTTAATGCTTTTATTACATTATCGTTTTGTTTCATCCACTACCCTGATATGTTCTTTGGAATCTACAGGAAGGAAAAATCAGATGGGGAAGAAAGGAAAGAAGGAGAGTGTCAGCTAAGCTCATTTTGCTTTTCTTAGCCATGTGTGCATGCATGTGTGTGTGCATGTGTGTGCGTGCGTGTGTGTGTCCATTCTCTGAGTCTTTGTACCTAGGACTCTTATGCACTTACTGGCATAAGGTGGGCACTTAGGGGCTGACATATCTTTGACTGTTTGTTCTGAATTACCTCGTTTCACACAATCAACCTTCTTCCCATATATCACTCAGAATTCAGTTAGTGCTCTTGGATGATTGTACAAGAAAAAGAATGGATATTAAGTCCAGGAGGCTTTTGGTGGAGTTCTTGGGGTCTTACAGATAGACTGTCATGTCATCTGCAAAGAATGACAATTATCTTCTTCCTTTCTTATCTTTATTCCTTTTATTTCTTTCTCTTGTCTAATTGCTGTGGCTAATGTTTCCAAAACTATATTGAAAAGGGTGGTGATAGTGAAAATCCTTGTCTTGTTCCTGATTTTAGTATGAAGGATTTCAGTTTTTGACCATTTAGTATGATATTGGCTGTTGGTTTTTCATAGATGGCTTTTATCAGATTGAGGTAGAGACTATTCCAATTTTTGTAGGGTTTTTAGCATGAATGGGTATACTATTTTTTCGAATGCTTTTTCTGCATCTATTGGATGATCATATGGTTTTTGTCCTTGGCTCTATTGATATAGTGTATTACATTGATTGATTTTTGTATTTTGAACCATCCCTGCATCCCTGGGATGAATCCCACTTGGTCAGGGTGTATGGTCTTCTTGATGATCTTCTGCATTCTATTTGCCAGTATCTTGTTAAGGATTTTTGCATCTATGTTCATTAGTGAGATTGGCCTATAATTCTCTTTTTCAGTTGGGTCTTTCTCTGCTTTGGGGATCAAGGTGATGTTTGCTTCCAGGAATGAATTTGGGGATGTTGCTTCCCTTTCAATTTCATTGAAGAATTTAAACAGTAGTGGCAGTAGTTCCTCTCTAAATGTCTTGTAGAATTCAGTATTGAAGCCATCAGGACCTGGGTTTTTCTTCATTGGTAAGTTTTTAATCACATTTTCAATTTCACTGATTGTAATAGGGTTGTTTAGAATTTTTAGATGATCTTCATTCAACTTTGGTAATTCATATGTATCTAGAAATCTTTCCATTTCTTCTGTGTTTTCCATCTTAGTGGTGTATAGATTCTTGAAGTAGGTATTGATGTCCTCTGGATTTCTGCTGGGTCCATTGTAATTTCATCCTTTTCATTCCTAATTGCATGGATTTGGGTCCTTTCTTCCCCTTTTTTGGTAAGATTGGGTTTGTCAATTTTGTTTATTCTTTTGAAGAACCAGTCGAGTAGCTGGATACAAGGTCAACATACAAAAAACAATAGCTTCCTTGTACATGAATAACAGACTCACTGAGAGAGGAACTGGAGAAACAATCCCTTTCACAAATAGCATCCAAAAATATGAGATACCTAGGAATCAATCTAACAAAGGAAATTAAAGACCTCTGCTTTGAGAATTATAGCACTCTGAAAAAAGAGATTGAAGAGGATATAAAAAAATGGAAAGACATTCCATGTTCCTGTGTAGGAAGAACCAATATAATGAAAATGGCCATACTTCCAAAACTGCTATATAGGTTGAATGCAATCCCAATTGAAATTCCAACAGCACATTTCACAGAACTAGAGAAAACAATCCAAAAAAATTCATTTGGAACCAGAAGAGACCTACAACAGTAAAAGCAATTCTATACAACAAAGACAAGGTAGGGGATATCAGAATCTCCAACTTGAAACTATACTACGAAGCTACTGTGATAAAAATAGCATGGTACTGGCAAAGAAACAGACCTAAGGATGAATGGAACGGAGTAGAAGATGCAGAAACAACTCCAGACATACTCAGCTACCTCATCTTCGACAAAGGAGCCAAACACTCTCACTGGAGGAAAGATAGCCTCTTTAATAAATGGTGCTGGAAGAATTGGGTTTCAACTTGCCAAAGATTAAAACTAGACCTATATCTCTTACCATGCACTAAACTAAAATCAAAATGGATCAGTGATCTAAATATTAAAACAGAAACACTAAACCTGCTGTAAGAGAGGTTAGGTAAAACTCTTGAAGACACTGGCATAGGAAATAACTTTATAAACAAAACCTCATGGCTGGGGATTTAGCTCAGTGGCATCACTCCTGCCTCACAAGCACAAGGTCCTGAATTTGATCCCCAGTACCAAAAAAACCCAACCTCAGTCTCAGGGGAACTAGCACAAAGCATCAACAACTGGGATCTTATCTTTTTAAAAAGCTCTGCGCAGCAAGAGAAACCACCAACTGAGTGAACAGACAACCCAAAATGTGGGAGAAAAATTTTACCAGGTGTTCCTTGGACAGTGGTCTACTATCTAGAATATATAAAGAACTTAAAGAAAATCAGAGCCCCCCCTCCATTTAAAGACCCAGTCCAAAAATGGGCATCTGAAATGAACAGACATTTCTCGAAGTAGAAACAGCAAATAAACATATTAAAAAATATTCAACATCACTGTTCATCCAAGACATGCAAATGAAAACAACCCTGATATTCCGCCTCACTCCAGAAAGAATGGCTGCTATCATGAAATCAACCAATAACAAATGCTGGTGGGGCTGTGGGAAAAGAGGAACCCTGCTCCAGTGCTGGTAGGAGTGCAGACTGGTGCAACCACTGTGGAAATCAGTATGGAGATACCTCAAAGAACTAGGACCAGAGGCCCCATTTGACCCAGCTATTCCCCTGCCTAGTATCTTCCCAAAGAATTAAAAGCATCATCCCACAGCAATATATGTGCACCTATGTTTTTTAGTGACATGGTTTGTAATAGCCAAAATCTTAGAAACAGCCCAAATGCCCATCAACTAGTGACTGGATAAAGAAGATCTTTTTTCTAAAATTGAGTACTACTCAGTCATCAAGAATGATAAACTAGCGATTTATAGCTAAATGGATGCACATTGAGGCCATACTCATAAGTGAAGTAAATCGTACACACATGTGTAAATACCAAATAGTTTCTCTGGTGTGAGAAACTGAAAATGTAACTGAGGACCAAAATGTATAATAGATAATGTGAAATAGGAAGAAAAGGCCTAAAAGGGAAGGGGAAGAGGAAGGGAGGTAGGAGAAAGAAAAATATATAAAAAAAGGAAAAAACAGAAACAAAGTCTTTGTAAATAGGGAGGGGTAGAGGGGTTGAAGGGATGGCAGAGGAATGGGAAAAAAATAAGAACCATGATGTATCATATACAGGTACAAATTTCCAATGATGAATGTCATATTGTATACCTAAAATGTACCAACAAACTTAATGAATGAAAAAAAAAGAAAAATGGAAGATTCAGTGAATTATCTTTGCAGGCAATTCAGCTGAACAGATTGGTCATCAGGGAGTTAACTAATATTCTCATAAATACCTTATACAATATACCCACATCCATGGATGCATTTCAGTTAGTGATTTTTCACTACTTTAACTTTATATCTGATGACTTGTGATTTCTCATGACAAGAAAAGGACACATACAATGTTTAAACTGCTATATATTTTGATGGGAATCAGAGTCTTTGAAAACCCATATGTATATTCATACATTTTTTTTTTTTTGGTACCGGGGATTGAATTTGGGAACTTGTGCTTGCAAGGCAGGTGGCAGCACCACTGAGCTAAATCCCCGGTCCATATGTTTTTTGTTTTTGTTTTTAAATGTACTGGGGATGGATCTCGGGACCTTGTGCTTGCGAGGCAGGCGCAGGAACCACTGAGCTGAATCCCCGGCCTATATGTATATTCTTAGGGATTCAAGGACCCATCATAAAAATCTCTGTCCTAGGAAGTGATATTTATGATTTCCTTCCTCCTCTACCCATTCTCTAATCGCCTTGGCCAGAGTTCTAAGCCCAGAGATTTGCCTAGTTTTACTTCTGCAGGATCTGTTCACTTGGCAGACCTGCCTTTAAAGCGTTGTTGCAGTTTCCTGTTCATGTTCATTTGCTATAGTAATACAAAGAGGTGCAGAAGAGAGTTCCCAGGGTCTCCATTCTCCTTAGCAGCTCTATCCCCTTGATGCAAAGCCTCATGTCCCTTTTCCGCTTTCCTGGGGTCATCACATGGTAGTTGAATCTATCAGTGTAGCAGACATATATTATCAAGACCCCACTGGAGTGATCCTTCATAGGTATTAACTCTTCTAGTTAGTTCAGAATCACAAGGTGTTTAATAAAACAATTAAAGTGGGTCATTGTTAGGTGTAACTGAAAAACGCCAAGTCTCTGATATCTTTGGGCATCTAGATCTTTGATTTTGGCAGTGAATAGGGAAAGTTTATATCACAGCCTACAAAATCAGCCTTTTGGCTTATACATGACACCAGGCAGGTTTGTTAACATTTTCTCCAAAATTTTATTTGGAAAAATTTCAGAAAGCTTGGATGAAAGAATTTTACAGTGAACACATCTACCATGAAGGTTCTGTTATTAATATTTTACTGTGCCTGTATTTATCATGTATCTTTTGATCCATCCATTTCTGTCCATCCAATAGTCTGTCTCATTTTTGTAATTCATTTTAAATTGAAGATATTAGAGTTTTCTGATCTAAGTAATCACTCCATCAGACACGATATCATTAACTAGCATTCAGCATTTGTTTTTCAGTTTTTGTGTAAAATTTAGAAACAGTGGAATGGATAAATCTTAGGAGTATGTTGTTGTGGTTTCACAAATACATATACCTATCCATCTCATATCTGCTCAATAAAAACTGTGGGTTAGATACTACTCAAATAATCACAGCTGAAATATAGTACCAGCCCTATATATGAGGAAGTATTGGTAAATATTCTGTATTAGCTGTGGTAAGAAAAAAGCTGTAATCTACCTTCCCCTTCCCTCTCACCTTTCATGGAATGACAGAAATAATAGATTATTTTAGGAGTTTTGTAGTGTCATAGTTAAATGTTTTAAGGATGTAATATTTTCTTCAAAGATGTGTTTCCTTAGCTCTTGCAATATTTGCTCCTGAGGTTTTTTTTTCTTTAGCAAATGATTTATCTTCATATAATTTCTAAAATTTTGAAGATACATACATATCCTCACCCTATTCACTCAAAACAAAAAGAAAAGTAAAAATACAATACCCTCTCAATTATTTTCAGCCTTTGTTGTATTATTTTATTAGGCAAATAAAAATTTCAAATGTTCTGAAAGTAACTATTCTTTTCAATTAGGAGATTGCAAAGGTGACTCAAGGTTGGATTTAAGGTTGATTTAAAAATACTTTGAGTCAAGGGATTTACAAATAGTTCAGTAGAAATTTTTTTGATGTTTACTTTTTAGTTTCGGATGCATTTCTCAGACCCCGGAAGAGCTGTTGTAAACATATATTTCTGCTGAAAGCCAGTGGGTAGGTGGAAATTGGAAGCCATTAGTGTCATAGACTTCTTTTTATCAACAGAAAGCAGTTTAGTTGGATAGCAGGAAAGGAAGGACACTACTGAAAGAACTTTGAAAGAATATCCTTTTTTGGGGGGGGGTTGTTTTGTTTTTTGAGACAATCTTGCTATATATAGTTCAGACTGGCCTTGAACTCTTGGTGATCCTCCTGCCTCAGCCTCCCAAGTGCTGGGATTATAGGTGTGTGTGGACAGGCAGGGGGAGAATATTCTTTTCTAAAATGTAGGGCAGGCATCCTGAAGTGTGGTCTTGTCAAAGGCCAGAGTTATTGAGTGTGGTGTAATGGACTTGACCTACAAAGAATTAATAGTTTACACTTAATCTAAAGTTATATTGAAGAGTCTGAAGGCACAGTTGTCATTTCTCAAGTATGTGTCTAAAATTGTGAAAAATTCTTCAATATTTGCTTGGATATAGATGCACATTTGGGATGGAATTCCAGAGAGTATTCAAAAGAAAAGTATCAGCAAGACAGCCAGTTCAATGTGCAGAAAAGCCCTATGCAGGCTTCCAGCCCACTCTCTGTTTGCGTTTTACCTGATACTGGTGAATGCTCCTCTGTTTATAAACCTCACAGTGCACAGTTGATGCCCTTATGCGTGCTCTTATATGTCCTTAGCCCACTGTTGGCTTTCTGTCAAATATATTCATCTTTCAAAACTTGCTCTAATGTTAACTTTTTTGTGGATTTCTTTCCTCATTCTCAAGGAAGAGTTGTTCCTCTTTTCTGCTATTTTTATGTCATAATGAATTTTCAAAAGACGCAGAGAGGTGAACAATTGATGTAAATGTAAAAGAAGCCATTGGAGTTGATAGGAGTTATTAGTAACCTAACAGCAATTTCAAGAGTGTCGAAATTTATGTGGAATACAGATTGATGAAGTAGGTAGAGATGTGGGTAGGATACAAGACACAGGGACAGAGAATTATCTTTCAAGAAGTTTAATGTCATTGAGAAAAGTAGGGCCAACCTGGCATTGCCATCTTGAGGACGCTGAGAGTATAAGGAGCAAGGTTGATCCTTGGGTAGCATCTGGAAACCTGGCTCTCAGTGTATCTTTAAGTTAATAAAGTCATTTTGCTTGCTTAGGGTCCCAGCTTTTCTTCTGAGAGTCTGCCATTTGGATAGATGTGATTAATTATTGTGCCTCTGTGACCAGCCCAAAATGTGTGATGGTGCATTTCACTGCTGGGAGTGAGCTGGGTGTGGTTCCTCTTGTGAGGAGAACAGGAAACTTGTGCTGGGGCACCTGCAGGGTCACCAGGTATGTCTTTGTCTCTTCGTGATTGGGGTAGTAACCTCTTGCCACCCATGCAGCTCTCCAGAGTACTCTGTGGGTGTGTCTAGTAAATCGCTGGACATGTAGGGATTATCAGGACCCCTGAAATGGGAGCTTTCAGAATGTGCATTGCAGTTATAACTCAACAGTGCTTTGAATGGATGTGTATCACCTGTTTTTATTTTGTTTTTCATTGGTAGAATGTTCCCGTTCCCATTGTGTCAGAACAAAAGAGTATACTTTGAATGTTTGACTTTTAAGTGGAGTGTGGATTTCTTTGTTATCAAATTAGGTGGCAAAGCATTGTGTTTATTAGGCAGTGACTCTATAACTGTGCTAAAAGAATACAGTATGCTTTAACATAAGCATATGAGTCACACTATGCCCAATTCATAGGAAAGCAACAGTCAAAAAATAGACAATTAAAAATGGAAAATGTATTTTCAGCAGAATTTCTTCACAAAAGTAGAAAATAAGGGTTTGGAGTTGAACCTCAGTAGTGGAGAATGTGCTTAGCATAGGAAAGGCTCTGAGTCCTATTCCTAGCACTGCTAAAAAAGATAAATGATAAAAATGAAGGTATACTAAAATAAGGTTCTGATTATCACAATGGTTAGTTAGCCAAGCAAGGAAAGCTGTGTATCAGTAGTGATTTAATTAAATCATGTTTGACTATAGCAGTTGAATAAGTACGTCCATTGAAAATAAACTATCAGATATTAGGTTTAGAACAGCTGCTCAAAGAGTTGAGGGTGACCTGGGAATGGTGACACATGCCTGTAATCCAGCACTCAGGGAAACAGGTAGGCAGGAAGATCACAAGTTTGAGCCCAGCCTGAGAATTTCCTTACTGAAACCTTGTCTGTCTCTTTTTTTTTTTTAAACTGTTATAGGGAGGCCTGGGGAGGTAGCTCAGTGTGAAGGTCCTGGGATTTCTCTCTGTCTCTGTCTCTGTCTCTGTCTCTGTCTCTGTCTCTCTGTCTCTCTCTCTCTCATTCTTACACACAAGAGAAAGAAAGAAAGGCAGAAAAAAGAAAAGAATGAACAAATGTGAGGGGGAAAGGGGCTATAAGGGACTACATCACTAGTTTAAGAACAAGGGAAATGATTTCAAATGGTTTTTTTCTTGATTAGTCAACACTGCTCATTTGCTTATTAGAGGAGTCATTGACCAGTTTGAAGAGAGTAAAGAATTGGGTTCTCTGAATAGCCTGTGCAGAACAACTACAGGTGAGAATATTTAGAAAGAAATTAATAAGGCACTGAGTCAGTACAAACCAGAGTGGAATCTACTAAGATGTGTTAAAACTGATGATTGTAATGGTGTGTGTGTGAAAAGTCTTAAGAGATTTATAAATCTGTGAAGGTATAGGGTATTTAAGTGTGCAGTTGTTTATTATATTTGTGTTGCTATTTATTTGTGCAGTTTCTCATTGTATTTGCATATATATATTATTTATCAGCACATGCTGATGAGAATATTTGAAGTTGTCCTGTGTTGTTGAACCAGTAGTATCATTGGTGAACTTCAGTTATTCCTGAAGCCTTTCCTTATCCTTCTTGTTGCTACCATGAGTTTTTGTCATAAACTAAAGCTGAATATCCTGATGTGCCCTATCACAGTGTTTGATGGCTTAGCATTGGCAACATTTTACTGTGATTTGTTTTGAGGTCAGGTTCAAAACTGAATTTTTTTTGAAGGAGAAGGACCATCCTCAACTACTATTTCTGAACACCACATGGCCTTGGAAATAAGATTTTCCTGAAGACTTGACAATATTTTAAAAATGAAATTAATGTAAAATTAAAAGGCAAAGTGAAGGTTATATATAGAACTTATTATAGTAAAGTTGTTTTGATATCAGCTTACATTTGCATCATAAGTAATGTCAGGCCACTCTCTGTATGTCATTTATTGTTAAAAGTTAAAACAAAAGACAAGTTCTTCATTTCCTTACAAATTTGCAGTAAATATTCTGAGTTCAAATTACAGTCCTAGCAGCATTTTTTTGGACCTTGATATAAGGACAAAGAAAATTTCTATATTTTAAAATCCTTTTAAGTGTGCAGTGAGATACCCTCACCTAACCTTCATTGGAAGTGATTAATCTGCATTGTAAATGACATGCTAAAAAACAGATATCAAGAAAAGAATTCTGTAAATGCTTCCAAGCAGTGAATTTGCTCAATTAAAGTCACATTCCTGTGGATTGCTATTAGTGTTTGCCATTGCCTATCTCTGTGAAAAGACATTTTTGAAGATGAAATAAGTAAAATCTTTGTTTATGTTAGTATTATCAGATGAACATTTGTTACCAGTTTTGATAAGGGACTTTACTCTTGAACTTTACTCTTGAACAGTCTTCCATAAAGAAAAAAAATCATTCTTGTAATAGACTTGTGTTACAGAAAGTTGTATTTGTTATTTCTATTGGTACATTTGTCAATAAAACTCTTAAGGAAATCTGTTTTCAAGCATAAGCACCTCCATAATAACTTTGGTATTGCCATTTGGCCTGGAAACCCCAGCCTTGGAAAATATTTCCTAACTGGCCTTTTACAGAAAAAAGTTGCCTTTCCTTTTTAGTTGATAGGATATGGAAAGGGGACAAGGGTGACAGAGATGATTCCCACAGTTTCTGACTGGGACATGATGGTACTTTTCTTGTAGTCAGGTAGTTGAGAAGGAAGAGGAGATTTGGTGGTGGGATAAAGATGAGCCAGTTGAATTTTGAACCTATATTTGAGATACTTATGAGAGATTTTGAGCTGTCAACAATTTGAGTTTTGGCTTGAGGAGAGAAAATGGGGCTGGACAAGCTGTTATTAGCGAAGAATTGTGATAGAATCTATGAGTGTGATTTTTAATGTCTTCTGTATTCCATTAGAAAGTATAGAGGGTTGGAGGGCTGGATTAGTGGAAGAGCACGTGCTTACCATGTGTAAGGCCTTGGCTTCAATCTCCATCAGCAGGAAGAATAAACACACATTTTTGTATTTTTTTTTTATTATGAAAGGAGGTTAATTTTTTGTTGAGTTGCTGAAATACAGTCTGCTAAGTAACTGCTGTTTTTTGATTTTATAATGGGGGAATGTTTCACATTCTCTTCTTGACTATATATGTGTGTGTGTGTGTGTGTGTGTGTGTATGTATCTTTTACTACATATGACTTTGTCATTGGCTATAATACTTAAAGTAGAATCCAAAAGAACTTTTTTTTGAAGGCAAAGGGCATACATGCATTTTGGCTCCATTAATGTTGCTTTCAGAAACCACAGTGTTTTTATCAGAGGGAAAGCAAAAACTTGTTTACAGTGGAAAGCATAACAAAATCTGTGATCTTTTTTGCCTGAGGACTCTTTCCAAAACAACTTACTGTAACAGACATCTAAGGTCAGTATTTCCTAATTAAGAATATGCAGCTGGAACTCCCAGTCCCCACCATCACTCATGGGACCATTTCTTCCTCCACTCAGTATGTACTTTAAGTTACTTGTCAGCATCCAGAGGCTGTATTTCTTTTAGTTTAAAATAAGATGATCAAGGATTTTGTCTTACTTCTTATCACTAATGATTTTCAAATCTTTTGATGCCTTTTTCTAGAATCAAATTTAGAAATGCAAACCATGCCTGATAGGCATCTGTCTGTGACAGCTGTGAGCAGAGTGTAAGGTGTTGATGTTAATGCATTAGACATGATTTTTTTTTTTCTTTTGGATTGGGAGTAGGCGGGAATGCAGCAGTTTCTTCCTGGTCTCTGAGAAGGCAACATACTTTTCTCTTTTTCTATTCTCACTTTTCTCCTTAGAATGCTTCATTCTAACAAATAATAAATATTTGTTCAGTTGAATTGAGTGGAAGAAGATGGAGATGAGCTGTTCTGGTCCTTGGAAGAGAATATCAAATGACCCAAAATCAGAGATTGGCTTGGCTCATCCTTTTTTACTGTATTCTTAACTGATTTTTGTCTCTTTTAAGAAATACAACTTCTGTGAAGAAACATTTTTAGTTTTTGAGGTCTTATGAATATTATTCAGAAGTATTTGCTAATTTAGTATTCAAGTTTTACATGAAAGAATTAATACAAAATTGGAAAAGAACCTGAAATTAGGTTGAAATAGATACATTTCTAAGGATACATGAATCATATTTAAATTTTTTTTCCCAGGTTTTTTTTTTTTTTTTTTTAGGTACTGGGGATTGAACTTGGGTCCTTGTGCTTGCACAGCAGGCAGCGAAACTACTGAGCTAAATCCCCAGCCCTTTTTCCCTGTTTTTTGAGACAGAGTCTTGCTGTGTAGTTCAGGCTGGCCTTGAACTTACTATGTAGTCAGGCTGGCCTCAAACTTGTAGTGATCCTCCTGCCTCTGCCTCCCAAATGCTGGGGTTATAGGTGTGTGCTACCATGCTCAGCTGAAGTTTTAAATAGCTCTACAGACCCATAGTGATCCTTTCTTTTCTGTCTGGTTTTTCTATCCACTACTCTTCTACATTTTTTACTCCCTGTTTTTAATTGGGGAAAAACTTTTTAAACACTTAGAAAAGAGAAAGTAGTGTAATGAACCCTTAAATACTTACCAAGCTACTACAGTTGTCAACTCATGGGACGCAATCTCATCTGCTTCCCCCACCTCTGCCCCTTTCTTGCTGGAGCATACCTGGATTATTCTGAGTCAAATTCCAGACAATATATCATTTAATTGGTGAGTGTATCAATTATGTATGTCTAAAGAAAGGTTCTTGTTCATTATTTTTCTCTCCTTCTGGAAAATAAAACAACATAAGCAAATGCCATTGTCATGTATGAAAGAAAATTAATTATACTTCCTTAATATCAATTAGCTGGTCAGTCTCTAAGCTTTCAGTTGATGCTTTTCTTCACTTCCCCACCCCACCTGTACAAATGATTGTTTTGAATGAAGAGATCTGCAAACTCTGTGGTTGATACTCTGCACCATCATGGCTCTGGTCATGTGTCTAAATGAGCCACCAGATTCACAAGGATTCCAGTGGCTTTGACCTAATACAGTACCACTTAGATGGCAGTGTTGAGGTTGAGATTCCTTTAAGGAGTGGGAGCAGGAGGCAGAGCAGGTACAGCATCTTCTGCATTAGGAAAGTGTAGCCACTCACCTGAATTGTTTTGCTTGTCATGGAAGAGAGACAAGGTGTGTAGATGCCACCTCACACAGAAAGACCAACCTGGGTTTATCATTCATGTTTTATAGCACTCTTGTTAAGTAAGCCCCAGGCCTGCCTAGCAATTCACAGCTTTTGCCATCCAGGGGCAGTTCCGTAGAGAGAAGAAGCAGACATAGCAGGCTGTGTTTGTCTTAACTCTGTTGTTTCCTTGGAAACAAGTGTGAAAAGACACCCAGGTCATCAGGAAAATCTGCATCAGCCCAGGCCAGTATTAACCCTTTACTCACATGCTCTTAACAATATCTCTCTACCTTTCCTTTCCTTCCTTTGCTGTCTCCTTTTCTTCACTCTTCTTTCCATTCCCTTCTAATCTTCTTTCCTTTGTAATTCATTTAAGGAAATCACTTCTGTAGAATTTCCCATGTTCTGGATTTGCTGTTTGCATTCTCATGATATTATTCAGTGTGTTTATCTCCAGTGTCTGCTTAGACAGGGATCAGAATTAGATTTGGACACTTCGTTAGAATTCAGACTTTTTACAAGGGTGCTTCATAGCTGATGGTGTGCAGGAAGTTCACATCCAGTTTTATTACTTTTGTTAATCTATGAGTTATGAATTAACTTAGTCCAGCCTTTATACAGTTTTTATTAGTCTTTTACCTAAGGGTAAAAAAAAGG
This sequence comes from Heterocephalus glaber, assembly GCF_053883595.1. NCBI lineage: Eukaryota > Metazoa > Chordata > Mammalia > Rodentia > Bathyergidae > Heterocephalus > Heterocephalus glaber. Next base: position 19,597,968 of record NW_028258315.1, read on the forward strand.
GGCTGATGGCTATGGCAGGAGCTGACAAATATTCTATAATAAGCTAGGTAATAAGTATTTTAGGTTTTGCAGAATGCACAGGTCTCTGTCACATATTTTTATTTCATTTTATGTCCTTTTACAACTATCATAGCCATTTTTACCTTGTTGGTCATTCATAAACAGGACATGGGCTGAATCTGGCCATTTTGCTGGCCTCTGACCTGGATCCATTCTTTTACTAAGGTAACATGCAAAATGGTAGTATCTAATCCTTCTATTGCTTCTTCATCTTTCAGCCGGAATCTTCTCAAAAGAGTTTTTCCTAATTATTTGGTTACTCTATAGTTTCTGTAGAAATTCAGGCTAAATGCCTGTCATTTTATTTATGGAACTCAAAATAAGAATTTGTTCTCCAGCATTCTCCAAAGGTAACTTAATTATTTTGATTTGTTTTAATATTTACCCAGGAATCATTATTCATGTTATGTATTTTCTTTTCGAAAGCACTTTTAGCCAGGCACAGTGATGCACACCTGTAATCCCAGTTACTTGGGAGGCCAAGGCAGGAGGATCACAAGTTGGAGGGCACCTGGCTACAGAGTGAGTTTGTGGCTAATCTGAACTACTTAGACCTTGTATCAAAACAAAACAAAACAAGAACAGGCCAGGGTTGTAGCTCAGTGATAGAGTGCTTGCCTAGCATGTATGAGGTCCTGCGTTTGATCCCACTACCACTGGAAATAAATAAACAAAAGCACTTTCAGTGTGTTTCAGACCACTGCCTATTGGCGTGTGTGTGTGTGTGTGTGTGTGTGTGTGTGTGTGTGTTTGTGTTCCTTCAAATTTGCACCTAGATTTTTTTTTGGCATGCTGTCAGTGGTCTTCCTAGTGTTCCACTTGAGCACTCTTCTGTATGCAACAATGAAGCCATCACTGCATCATGATCATAACATTTCCATCCAGATAGTTTCTACTGTTCTGTTATAATCCCTTCCAAGCTCTATCCCTACCTGCAGAGAAATTGTCTGCTTTTCATCACTATAGATTAGTTTACATTTTCTAGAGTTTACATAAATAAGATATACTGTATTTTCCTTTTTTTCCTGGCTTAGTACAACCTGGATTTTGAGATTCAAGATACTGGATATGTAACAATTCATGCCCTTTTATTTCTGAGTATGCTCCATGATGGAATATATAAAAGTTTGTGTATTCACTTGTTGATAAACTATTAAATCTCCCTCTCTTTATTGATTCTATTGTTGTCTTCTATTTTACTTATATGTATAGTATAAACCCTACAGCCAATATGTTTTAATTTTTGCTATCTTCAAACACATTTGTTAAGGAGACTTTTCTTTTCTCTCTTTTGGAGACTAGGTTTCACCATGTAGTCTAGGAATCCAGGCTGGCCTGGAACTCACTGTGTAGTTTAGGCTGGGCTCAAACTTAGGATCCTCATGCCTCAGCCTCCTGAGTGCTGGGGTTACAGGAGCACTCTTGGCTAAAGAGATTTTTTTCAAATAATAATCTATACTGAGTCATTCCTTTTTGTAGATTGAGATTTCATCTGGTACCATTTTTGTCTTTTAGCTTTCAGCATGTTGTGTAGTGCTGGTCTGCTGCTGCTGCTGAATTTCCTTAGCTTTTGTGGGTTTGAAGAAGCCTTTCTGTCACTTTCATTTTTGAATATTTTCAATGAGCCTAGGATTCTTAGTTCACAAGTTTTTTCTTTTAATACTTTAAGGATGTTGCTCCAGTTTTTATGGCCTTGCATTGTTTCTGACTGGAAGTCAGCTGTCATTTTAATTTTTGTTCCTATAAATACAATGTGTTTTTAATTTTCCTCTGGGTGTTTTAAATTTTTCTTAGTGGTTCTGAAATTGTTACTTACGATGTGTCTTGCTGTGTCTTGTCATGTTGTTGCTATACTGTTCATTGAATTTCTTGGATCTCTATGGGTTTTGAGTTTTCATCACATTTAAAAAAGGTTGGGCAATATTTCCTCAAATATCTCTCTCTCCCCTTTCTGGGACTTCAACTGTATATTAATATTTTGTTTTTCTGCTTCATGTTGCCCTACAGTTCACTAGAATTCTGTTAATTAATTTTCAGTCCTCTGGTTCATTTTGGATAATTTGTATTTTTGTCCTCAAATTTACCTATCAGTTTTTGTGTAGTGTTTTATATGCTAATAATCCCAACTATTTATTTTTCTTTATTATTCTGTTTTTTAATTTCTAGAAGTTTTATTTGACTCATTTTTCAACTTTTTTTTGTATCTGTTTTTATCCTTGTGCTCATAGTTTCCTCTATCTTTTTGAACACATGCAATATATTTAGCTGTTAAAGCTCCTGTCTACTAATTTTATCATCTGTTATTTCTCATTCTGTTTCTATTGACTTATTTTTCTCCTCATTGTGGATCATACTTTCCTACTTCTTTCCATGCCTGGCAATTGTTTCTTAGGATCCAGTATGTAAATTTTATGTTGTTGGGTGCTGATTTATTTTTATTCCTCTAAATGTTTTTAGACTGTGTTCTTGAACAGAGTTTTGTTACTTGGAGACAGTGGTCTCTTTTGAGTTTGCTTTTAACCTATAGTAGGCATGTGCAAAGTATAGTAGCTTTTAGTTGAGGACTAGCTTTTCTCTATTAGGAAGGAAAACACTCTGATGATTTTATTCCATGTCTTGTGTTAGGTCTTTTTCTTCTGGCTGTTAAGAAATTGCTCTGCCTGTTTCCCTTGCTTCTTTCCGGCCTTTTGTTTCCTAACTCACAAAGGATGATCAGTACAGTACTTAAAGGGAATCTTTCTATAGTTCTCCAGAATTCTTGAAAGCTCATTCACCTTTGAATCTGCACTTGCAGATTCTTGCTGAGTTAGAGTTGTTGACAACCCACTCTCCTCTTCACATAGCTGAGGCTGCTTGTTGCGTTTGTTCACGCCGTCTATCATATGCTGAGATCTGGAAACTCCCTTTTTAAAGTTTTGATATTCCTGAAAATGATGGAGATTTTCTCTTTTGATTTGTCACATTTCAGAATCTGACAGAAAAATTTTGGATGCTTTTCTATTTTTCATGATCATTGATATATGCTTATATCATCTAATCTCTAAGGCTTGAGTCGGAGAATTTTTTAGGTTCTCTATTTTTGCTGTGGTATTTGGACTTTTTAAATGACTTGTCTCTTCTGGGATCAGATTTGGTAAATTGTGTTTTTGTGCAAAATTACCCATTGTATCTGGACTTTCAAAATCACTTATCTAAAGTGTGTATAGTCTCTGATTTAAAATTTTTTCCTCTATTTCAATGGTTATTTATTCCTCGCCCTTTCTAATTTTGTATGTTTTTTCTTTATGCCTTGCTTCCTGATTACTTTAGCTGGGTGCAATTTTCTTATGGAGTCATCTTTATTGGCTTTTGTTCTGATTGTAAAAGTAAACATGCTTATTGAAAAAAGGCTTAGGAAATTTGGGAAAAGCACAAATCATAAGGTAAAAGCCAGTCTATTATCCAGAGATAATCACTGCTAAATAGCTTGGTAACTTCTCATATGCTGGTATGCACATAATTGCATGTTAATTTTAACAGTTGAGATCAGGTTTCTGAGCATATATTTGTATTAGTTTCATATAGCTGTCATAACAAAATACCACAAACTGGGTGGCTTAAAAATAACAGAAATTTATTCTCTTAGATTTCCAGAGTCCAGAAACCCCAAATCAAGGTGTAGGCAGTGCCATACGTTGTGTGGAGGCTCTAAGGAAGAACCCTTTCTCATCTCCTTGGTTTCTGATGGTGGTTGCCAATTCTTGCTCAGTCTTGGCTTTTGGCAGCACAGCTCCAATCTCTGTGTCTGTCTCCACCATGGCCTTCTTTTCTTTGTGTTTATGTTCACATTTCCCTATTCTATTAAGGATTGAAAGGCCCACCCTATTCCATTTTACCTCATCTCAACTTTTAGATCTACAAAAGATCTATTTCCAAATTAGGTCACATTCACAGTTCCCAGGTAGATGTGAATTTGCTCAACCCAGTACTGTTCTTATTAATCCTTGATTGACTTCAAAGTACTTTGTACTTTGATTTGCAGAAGTGAGTTTTTAGGGTAAAATGAGTACTGTTGCTAGGCGAAATCAGCACTGGAGTAATCTGCATTGTGATGTGCTAGCATCTCTGCTTGTACTTTCGCCATAAACACAAATTTATATGATTTCCTAATAAAGCATAATCCTAGAAAAGAGAATCAGAGCTCAATACTTTCCTTTGAGCTTGTATTTCAGTTAAGTTTAGGAGATGAGAATGTTCTCTTTTATATTGATCTTGAAAATAATTTAATTACATTATATCTTTAAGTGAATAAAACAAATGAATATAGTATTTTTTAAAAAAGATTCAAAGAATCACAAAAAAGCAAAAAGAGTTAGTTGACCAAACTGCATCAGAAGACTCCAAGAAGTTATGGTAGCTTGAATGTTTTTGTTTGGTTTGATTTAACAAGCCATTCCTGGCTCTTTTTTTTTTTTTTTTTTGGTGATATTTTCATCCTGGTCCTTACACAATATTGTTTAGTAATTTTTTTCATTTCTTGAACAAATGTTTATGCACCACCTCTGTTGCTATTTATGTTAAGAGTCAATGATTATACTATGTAATGGTGAATTATTATTGTGGATATCTTTAACACCTTGAATTTTAATTAGTGTAGCTAGAAGATTTTAAGGTACAGAGTATAGGAAGGACCTGGCTTTCTGTGAGGACTCTGTATAATATGGATTATGCTGCATTATATATTTTATTTTTCTTTAATCCCTGAATGTGTATGAAAGGTAGGAATTACATTAATTTTGAGTATTAGAAAGCTGGAGAAATAGTCATATTAACAGTGATTGGTATAATTGGAACTATGGCTCTGGCCTTAGTTTCCAATATTTTGCTCTCAGCTCTAGTTCTTTTTATTAATACATACATGAAGGATCTATTGTAAAGACAGGAGATGTAGTCTCACTATGTAGTTCAGTCTGGGCTTATACTCACTATATAACCCAGGTTGGCCTTAAAGTTGTGGCAGTCCTCCTAGCTAGACCTCCTGAGTGCTGGGATTACAGGGATGTGCCACTATGCCCGGCTGTCCATGAAGTCCTCTTGAAGGTAACCATATCTAAAATTTGAAGTGGGATTTTGCTCAGTTTCTTTTTTCTTTCAATTATTTATACCACCACCATGGAGCCTGCCAGCCATCAATATAGCAAGGCTGTTTGCTGCTCAGTTCTTTGTCTCCCAGGTCTCACCCAAATATAGGACCAGCCACACCCAATGGTGTTACTGCCTGCCATGTCCCAAGCACTACAGCAATGGAAGACAATTGGTTAGATGCCTGTTGGATCCAGTTCTGAGAGTAGATCTTCCCAGGCTGTCTTTCAGGTGACCCTCAACTACCTCAAGTTTGAAGGCCCTAAATTAACCTGATTACCACTCTCAGGTAAACCAAGAAGGTTTGGTTATAAGTCTTGGTAATAAAACAAATGCCTCAAACTTATAACAGACTCACAGTTAGGATTGCAGGGATGGGGTTGGGTTGGTTTTTCTTTTCTTCTGTTTTTAACCTCTTCCTCAATTCTCCATTAAAATAGTTCCTATAAATAAATTTCATTTTTCACTTAGTGCCTACCTTCCCAGAGCAGGTAGCCACTGACTTTTGTCATGAAAAAGTGGCTTGTGATGTCATCACCTGGTGCCACTACTTCTTTCAGAGCATGCGCATGGCCCCTATGTGTGCTGTTATCTGATGCTCGGCTGTTGGGATGATCCAGGGGCAACTTGGCTTGGGTACAGACAGCCGGAGTGCTCTGCGTGCCCACTGTGGCAGGGTTGCAATTTATTTGTTTAGAAAGTAAATTAGTGCAAGAAAACATCATTTGAGGTCAGCAGACTGTGGCCCAAAGCCAAACGTATTTCATTCATTGTTTTTGTAAATAAAGTTTCAGTGAAACACAGTTATTTTCTTTTGTTTACATATTGGCCATGGCTAGTTCTACCCTGTAACAGCAGAATCTGCCAGTTGAAACAAGGACTGTGTGGCCCTTAAAACCTAATATATTTACTATCTAATACTTTATAGGACAAGTGTGCCAACCCTTGAGTTTATGATGTAATATATTTTGCAATACACATTATAATAGCATTTGAAATGTTGTCCAAATGTAGTGTTGTGCACAAAATGTGAACAACAAGAATGTATTTGGTTATGAATTAATAGATTTATCTTTACTGAGTCAATTTGTTTACAGAATATCAAAAGATAAAATTGAAAAGAAAGTTTGCATGTGACTAATCAAGTTGAAATGTTACTGAGTACTTTAGGACCCCATTCAGTCCCATTCTCTGTAACCACAATGGGCCACACCATAAGTCCAGCCCTGGCTTGCCAGTCAGATACTAGAATCTCACAACACTGAGCCATGCAGGAAATTGAATCATTTTCTCTGACCCATTGTGTTTAAAATTTTGATATGGATATCTGATAAGTACGCATCTCTCCATGTTCAATGTCCTTTCCAGCTTGATTCATTCAGTAGCTCCTACTGTCATACATGCACCCATATTGTTGTTTTTTTCTCCCCATCCTCTATTTCCCGCTCTGGCACAGACAACACTTGTAACAGTTTGCTGTTGTCTCCTTCTGCAAAGTGAGTGCCATCCCTTTCCTTATCTCTTGTGTCTGTGTGTGAAATGCTCCTTTCTTACTTAAGTCTTGACTCAAGAGCTGTCTCCTTCTGGAAGCCTCCCCTGGTTCCAGCTACAGTTGTTTCCTTTCTTGATTTTGCTGTCCTTGTGGTCCTTGTCATACAGTCTTATTACACTTGTGGTGTCCCTTCCTTAGGCCCTTCTAACTGATGACATGGTGTCATATGTAGAGTGGGTCCTCCTTAATTATAGAATTGAGGTGAAGTGGCACAACAAATATTCTTGTGAGATGCATTCTGAAATTTTCTGGTCTGTTTTAATATTAAATAATAAAATGCTAATCACAACTCAGAACATGAATCTTGAGTATTTTCATGGTTGGCCAAGATGGGTAGTTAAAACAGTGAGTTTCGAAATCACATTGGTTTAGTGTGGTGTAGATCTCCCACAGGGACCGTAGCCGTTCCTGCTTCTATTATTCTTAGCCACGTAATGGCTTGTCTCATTCATAGTGTAGCTTGAGGAGCATGGTGGCTCTTGAACTTCTTTCAGAAGGGCCATGTTATTCTAACCATGGAATGATGGTAGAAGTAGAGTGGTTTGACAGCTATTAAGGTCCTGTATTAGTTAATGATGTGTAGAAGTATTTTCCCAAACATAGGTACTTGAAACACACTGACGTCACCATGCCTGAAAGTCAGGGGTTTGAGCGCAGTTCATGTCTCCTGTCAGACCACAGTCAAGGTATCTGTAAGGGCTGGGATCTCCCCTGAGCTGATGACTAAGGAAGGAGTCCTTTCTGTGCCTGTGAGGGGCATGTAGTTCTCACAGGCTGCTGATGGCCTCAGTCTCTTGCGGGCTGTTGGTTGGAGGGCAGCCTGGATTCCTTGCAATGGTGTCCTCACTACATGGCAGCCAGTGTGACAGCATACTTCTTTATAGCTTGTATCGTGCAAGTGACATCTCATCACCTTTGCCATATTTTATTGATTAGAAGGAAGTCACAGGTCCTGCTCAACCTATGAAGGAAAGATTATGGAGGACATGAATTCCAGAAGGTGGAATTATGGAGACCACTTTATAATCTGTGGTCAAGAGGCACCTGCCAATTATAGCAAATTTTTATTAGTGCCATCTAGAAGGAATGCCCTGGGTTACTTATTTCTGTTTTAAAAAACTCAACTATTAAAAGGGTATGTTTGTGATAATTAGAAAGAAGCAGTGTGTATTATCTCTTCTAGGAGATGAGTTGTAGTTAATTAATAATTCTGGTCAGATTTATATTTCTCACCAATTCTAATGAGTAGGCTGGAGAGAGCAGTTCCCAAATTTTGACTTTTTGGTAGGATCTGAAATTGTTCGTTGCCTTTCTATCTTTAACTTTTTCCCTTAGGTGCAGGATAGCTCCTCTTCTGGTTCTCTTTCTTCCTTTTTCTTTGTTCCTTTCCATTCTTCGTTCCAGGATCATTTCACTGTTATATTCCTTGTACACATTTTGTATTCCTAGCTAGGTTGTCTTCATTGGGTGATTTAAATGACAAGGTAATTTGGAACTTGATTTACTAAGCTTGCAGTTTTTACACTGAGTTCTGTTGAAACTGCATGGTTCTCAGTACTAGGGATCAAGTGAGAAGTTAAGGAGATATATCTGTAACTCAGTTTTGCTCAAAGTGTATACAGGTGATGGTTTATGAAAGATCATAACTGGTCTATGCACAAGGTACATATAGAAGTAGTGTTTTGTTGGGTTTTGTTTTATACTTTAGTTGTAATTAATAATACTGTGCCATGCCCTTTGCTGCTCTAAAAGCTCTGGTGAACTCTTAAAGCATGGCTTGATTTCTTTTGGCAATGCATGTGACATGAAAGCATATCCCTTAATGACAGGTTGTATTTACTGTAAATACTTTAAAAACTGTGGCTGACAGTGTGAGTATAATTAATGAATCTTCAGTGGTTCCTGTTTACTGATATTAACCTTAGTTGATTATTAGTTGTAACATCTTAAAATATTGCCAATTTCCAGATATGTTCAGGATGCATAGACCGGCCCCCATGCCACTGCAATCTTATTTTTATAGCATTTCTGTGTTGGATTAATGTTTCCCCTCTGTTCTATTTTCTATAGATCATTTTGGCAAGATTACTACATTATTTTATTTTAGAGGATATTAGCTTTCTCTTTACCCAAAGATGGGATCCGAATTTGGTTCCAGAAGAACTGGTCTTCTACACGTAATTATTTCATATCTTCTTCAAGCAGAATCAGTGTTTAAATAGATATGTCAACCTTCAGTCTATCTGCAGGTTTTGTCCTTTGAGATAGAAACTGGAGTTTGTCAGTAGAGTTCAGCTCTCTAACCATTGAGCTCAGCCTAAGAGTTTAAGGAGAGAAGAGTTGACCTCGTTCAGTTCAAGTCAATACAGAGAGGAGGACACCCTCTCAAAGAATAACCATCAGTGTGACAAAGTCTTAGTTTCTTTCTTTAAATATAGTAGTTTCTTACTGTAATATATTTTATCCTCTGACTTATGAAGTATCTTTCTAACCTTTCTTTCTGGCTTGTCTTGTGAAATGTGCTATTTTCAGGTGTTTTGAAATTATTTTGGAAGTTATAAATGGAATTGTGTGTTTCAGAGAAGGTCAGATTTCGAAGTCATCACTCATGTGCCTACCTCCCCTTTTTATTTTTAGACACACATGAGTGTCTGACTTGCACGTGGTGTTTCTTGCTTTGTAGGCTGCTTCTAGACTCAGTGTCTTGTTTTTTAAGAGATAAACGTCTGGTGGTTTTTGTTTTGCTGTGCGATGTGTGTGAGTCATACCAATCATGAACTCTGCTCTTCCTTTAGCCTCTAATTATTTTGGACAGTTTACCTACACTTCAACATCTTGAAACGTATTTAATATGTTGAAAATTTTGGTTGTATGTTTGTTTATAAAAGATGTGATTAGTTGCCTGCACTTTTCATTCCCTTAAATTTGATACAATTGTTTCTTTTTTTGTGTGAAGTACTGTATCAGTGCTGCTGGCTTTGTTTTTAAATTTGTGTATTGATTTAAAAATTATCAAAAGATTTTAAAAGTAGCTCTTAATTGTGATTTACTTTCTCCTTGGTCATGGACAGTACCAGCAATCAGGTTTTACTAGTGTGTTTAGTCTTGTGAATTACACTTGTCTGGGACAGTGGCTCATAGTTAAAAAACAAGCAAAACACCCGACATGCTATGATCACAAAGACAACTAAAATAATACTATTATTAAAGAACTTGTTCAGCATTATCAAAATCATCTTTATTTCTCCAGTATGTTATGACAGGTAGTATATGTAATGCTTAAGAACAAGGATGTTGGAGCCAGACTGGGCTCCACCACTTCATTAGCTCTGTGATGTTTGTGATATTTGTAAAATTATCTCATGTCTTCATACCTTTATTTGATCTCTATAAAACAGGGAATAATCGTAGTACTCATCCCATTCGGTGATTTTTCAGGATTGATTTAATTAATATGTGTAAAGTGCTTCCAGCAGTGCTTGACATACCCTCTAAGTGCTATGTAAGTCTTATCTGTCATAGTGCATCTTTGTGATTGTCTGGTTTTACAAATGACTTCCAACAACGAAGAACTCTTTATGGGATATCAAAATATACCCTAGGATTTAAGTTTTTAAGCTAAAATTTTCCCATAGAGCCTAGTTTCCTATAACTGATAAGAAATAAACAGTTGAAGTTAAACACTTTTATTCTCAAGAGTTTTTGCAAAGTAGTGTTTTAAACATTAAAAATATTGTCCATGGCATTGTCTGGAAGACTAACGTGGTCCCCTCCAACACTTTAATTTTTAGCTTTTGCATTCAGTGTTCTTTTAATATTTGCCAAGCTCCTCATTGAAGACATAAGGACAGGTGATTTTTCAAAGAGGCAGCTACAGAGTTTTCCATGTCTTTGCTCTAGAATTGGAGTTATCATGGAGTTACCACTTCAATTTTCCTGAGACTGTCAATGCACTTCCACGTTATTGTTTTAAATAGCTTTTTATTGGGAACATTTCCTTGAACATTCACTTAGAGTATCAAAAGAAGTTTTGTTTGTGGTTGGAAAAAATGTTTGTAACCTGCCAACAGAACTTAAAATTGCATAAGAAAATGGGTGTTGATGCTGAGAAATGGTGTGTAGGCAGCAGATCTCTTGTTCTGCCTAAAAACAGTGATGAAATACAAACAACAAATGTAGAATAGCTATTGCTCTATTTTAGTATGGGAAAGACAACTTTGGATTAGGAAGAACAATTTCTGCTGTTTTAATAAACTTTTATTCTATTTAGGCATGGTTTTTAGTTGGCAATAATTAAAGGGATAACACAAAGCTAATTCTATAAAAAGTACCAAAGTTCCTGTTTCATCATATTTGTGTTGAAATTTACCAGGGCTTTATAACCGAGAGTTCACTGACTATCTTTAGGTGATCAATGAACTCTTGAGATTGTCTGTAGAGTTTTATTTTCCTTTTGAAGCTTTTATGATGCAATATTTTAAAGCAGTCTTTTGTTTTTTATTGTGGCAAAATATAGATTGTATAGAATTTACAATTTAAACTATTTTTAAATGTATAATTCAGTAGCTTTAACTACATTGTTATTGTTGTGTAACCATCACCACCATTCATCTCCAGACCTTTTTCATCTTCCCAACCTAGAACTATGTACTCATAATTCCCCACTCTACCATATTCTCAGCCCCTCATAATCACTGTTCTACTTTCTGTCTTTGAACGTGACTACTCTAGTAACATCATAAATGAAATCATGTAAGTTTTGTCCTTTTATGATGGGCTTTTAAAACTTAGCATAATATCCTCAAGATTCATCCAGTGTGTAGCATACACCAGAATTTTGTTTTTTAGGGCTGAGTACTATTCCATCGTGTGTGTGTGTGTGTGTGTGTGTGTGCGCGCGCGTGCATTTTTTTTTCTTTTCCCTACTTCTTTTGAACATTTGAGTCATACCTGCATTTTGGCTATTGTGCATAATGTTTGCTATTAAAAAGTATTTGTTATTTAAATAACATGTTCCTACTTTGAGTTCTTTTGTGTATAGATTCAGAAGTAGAATTATTGGGCCAAACAGTAATTCTTTCTTTTTTTAAAGGCATTGTCTACTGTTTTTCACAGCAGGTCCACTATTTTACATTCCCACTATCTGTAGAATTTTCTTTTGCATACATTTTTCTTGAAAATCAGTTGTTAGGGTACACCAGAGCCTCAAATTACTCTGGTGTTCTAGTTTTAAGTCCTTAAACGATTCCTTTTCACTCTTGCATACTTAATGGGGTGAATATTACAGATATTAGCTACTTTAGTCCTGTCTATTTGTTTCCTCATTTCACAAAACATTTCTTAGGTAGACACAAGCCATTACCTGCAACCCTAGGATTAGATGGAACCTTATGTGCAGGAATCTTGAAAAACAGTATCATTTTGTTATGGTCAGTAAAGACTAAGATGAGAAATCAAAAAGTAGCATCAAATGTTTTATCTGAGGTCCTATACTGAGTGTATGGAAGTACAGTCGCATTAATAATTTTGATTTTTCAGATTCATGGAAGAGATACAGCCCTGCAAACACTACTGTGTACCTTTAGGTACTGTGATCAACTCTCAACTAATATGCTAGTGAATTAATTTATGCAATGGATTTTTACAATACAGTTATCGTTTATTTTTAAATAGTTTTGTACCTATCAGTGATATTATCATACCTGAACTATTTCTGAAACTAAATTTTTGATGACTATTAAAAATATATAAATAAATAGTAGAAGTAAGCTCCCTTTTTACTTTCTGTAAACTAAAGAGTGACCCAATGACAAAGATGTGCAACAGTAATTTTTGTGCTATATCTTTGCTGTACTTTATAATGATTATATGAAGTTGAGAAAAGTAATCTGAAACAGTATTCAAGATTTCCTTCATCGAACTGTTTTCAAAGATATTGGATTTGTATGATTTGTTTCGCAAAGATTTTATTATGTGAATTTTAAAATTATGTATTTTGGACCAATTAAAAATGTAATACAAACTAATAGAAAATCGCATCTAAAGTAGTAAGTGTAAAAGAAGTTGTTTTTTCCAACAGCACCATTAATGGTCCATACTCCATTGCTCCAATTCTCCCCTCCATATTTTCTCTTTTCCTACTGAAGGTTACTATTGTCAGTGGAACTGGGGTATAGCTCAGTGCTGCCTTTGACCAAGAAAGGTTGATGTGTACGTATTAAACTACACTTCAGAAATTATGGGGTTTCTTTTCTAATTTATTAGCTGAATCGTTCGGTCAGTCTTCATTTATTTCTAAAACAAGATTGAAGATTTTTGTTTTGAGGTTCTTTCAAATTCTCAAGTCATACCACGATCTCAAATTCAGAAACCGAACAGATTCTCTGCACAATCGATTTTATTGAGTCTCTATGGTATACCTACCCTTTATCACTTTTCTAGTTTGACAGCAAGGACTCTGTTCGTCTTGTAAATTTCATGTAACCCAGTAAAGGCATTTCTCAAAGTTGGCATCTAGAAAGATTGCAAATGCAAGGAAGAGGGTTTAGTTTAAAGAGGATGTAAGATGATTGTGGTAGCACCCTTTAGTTGTTATTTTGAAGATTTCAGTGGAGTTTAGTAAATATATTGGTTATTTAGTCCGTATATTTCAACTGTAGATTATAGGCAACCTAGTGAGAATGAAATGTAATGATTTGTGTAACTTGATGTTAAGAGCTGCATCTTAATCCAGTGGCTGGGCTGTGTTTTTGTTTGATTTCTTTGGCTGGTCCACCTGGCTTATAGGGTGAGGATCAAATGGTCCTGAGTGCAAACTTGTCACAATTTCTAAAAGAAAAGGGCTCTGTTTTAAAAATTGAAGTAGTGTTTTCACTGGAGTCTTCAACACATTTCATTGATAAGAATTTTAAGGCATGTTCATTTCTGAACTAATTCCAGTTGAAGAATAAGAATGCTATATGCTAGTTGGCATAGGTCTGAGTTCCTGAACTCACCATTTATTGGAGATGGAAAAGAGACTTCTGTTTGATTAGTCATGCTCTATTCCAGAGTTGGTGATAGGGTTCATTTCTTTTGAGCTTTGTAGATTGCATGAGAGAAAAGTAGATTCCTAAACAAAAGCACCATGGGGATAAGTCCTGGGTAGGAATCTAACAGCATGCTCCAGAGTTCACCCCTTTCACTTCCAAACAGGCATATCTATTCTTGCTCTCATGATCTTATCTAAAGCTGGCCCTTAGGGTCATATCCATACCACCCCGTGAACAAAGATACTCAAGAGTCTCATCTAGTACTAAGAGCAGGATCTCTGAGTGATGCATAGTGCTCTCCATCTCACCTGATATATAACTCATAATGTCAATCTTTCATAATGTGGAGCAAGAGCAGGAAACTTACTATACACATTCCTATTTTAAAAGGAGGATGAGAACTGGGTGTGGTATCCCACACATGTAATCTCAGCACTTGGGAGGCTGACACAGGAGCATCGCCACTTCAAGGCCACCTGAATACAGAGCAAGACCTTGTCTCACCCGCCCTGCCCCCTTCTCAGAAAAGGGGAGGAAGATAATATGGCTGGGGTTGTAGGCTCAATGATAAAGTGCCAGCTTAGTAGGCATGAGGCTTGGGGTTTGATGCCCAGGACAATAAAAAAATAACAAAAAGGAGGATAATAGAAAACAACATACATTGGTCATTTTTTCATAATCCAGGCATGATAAGTATTCCCTATACTGGCAGAAAGTTACTTTCATAATTCTTTAGTGCATTTGATTGTGACTGGGAGTGAATTTTTTTTTTTCATTGTCTTCCATGCCATATCCAAGGTCCTTTGGGGCAGGCAGCGGAACCTCTGAGCTAAATCCCCAGCCCTCCATTGGAAAGGATTATGCATTTGGGAACTGCAACTTTGTGTGCATGTGTGTGTGTGTGTGTGTGTGTGTGTGTGTCCGTGTCCGTCCGTCCCTGTGTGTCCCTGTGTGTCTGTTCATCCATCCATGCACCTGCTCCCCCCACTCCCAATTTGTTAAGCAGAATGAAAGGAGACACTAAGAAAGATGTGTGGGCATGGGAGAGGCAAGGTTCCAGCAGTAGCTTTCTTGAGCTTAATTCGAGTTTGGCCGTTAGAGATCACAGGTTGCCTTAGAACAGTATTGCTCTCAGTGTGGTCATGGGACCAGCAAAATTAGTATCAGTTGGATGGTAAATTGCGGCTGTCACCTCAGACTTCCTAAATCAGAATAGGAGGCCTAGCAGTCTGCCTTGACCAGACCTCCCAGAGCATCTGATGCACTCTCTGGTTTAAGAATCGCTGAGATATTCTACGGGTTTTTTGTGGTTTCTTTGGGAAATCAACTCCCTTAAAAGCTAAGGAAACTACTAGTCTGTTTGTTAACGGTCAGTTCCATTTTTGCTAACCATGGCCAGAGACCTTAGCTGGTTATTTTTTAGGAGCCTGAGAATTTCTCTGTTACAGCAAGCAGCCTCTACCTGTAGGCCAGGACCGTAATTTAAAGGCTACTATGCTATCTTGGCCTCTGCTTGTTACTTGTCATTAGAACCTCAAACCATTGTAACACATTGTTCTCACAGACCTTTGGGTGGCAGCTTGAAGTGAGGGGACTTTACAGCAAGAATAGGCTCACTTCTGCATTTTCTCTCTCTGCTAAAGGTATTTTATCTCACAAGGTAGAGACAGGCATTCAAATTCTCCCTCAGTTATAATAATACTCATTAGAGTTGTAGCCTGCAAATCTGAGAATTTGTTGAAGTAAATATGGTAGATAATTATGTGAATGCTTTGCATTACTTTTCTATTTTAGTTGAAATGCATCATCTTTCTTCATTATGTAGTCATTCACATCATTATTTGGCCCAAACAGTTTCAGGCATTTTCCCACACAGGTTAGAAGTTTATCTGAAATTAGCTTTCTAATTTCAACATCCTTCAAATGTAAGATTTTCCCCCTCATTTTTCAGAATGTTTTGACCGGTAGTAGAACAATACTTTTTATTCCAGATGCCAAAATAGAGTACCTGTGATATGCTATAGAATAAGTTCCAACCCGTGTTTCCTATGAGATTTCACCTTGGCAGACATCAGCCACCCCAGCCACCGAGAAAGCAAAAACAGTAGCTCTCCTCACTGATAGTCTTTATTTTAAACTATATTTTGAGGTGTTTAGATTTTTTGTTGGTATATTTAGCATACAGCTTAGTTGGGTCTTTAGGTTAACCCCTAGGAAAGTCCTTGCTAGAGATCACTTCCTGTATGCTGTTTTTGATTTTTTTTTTTGGTACTGGGAATTGAACACGGGTCCTTGCACTTGTGCAGCAGGCGGCGAAACCACTGAGCTAAATCCCCAGCCCAGTATGCTGATTTTTAGAATAGTATTTGGGGTGTATTTTTACTTTTGCCTAGTTTAGTAGCAGATGAGTATTAACTACTAATTCATGGGAACTAAATGCTATTTTAAATATTATCATCACACAATTTTGGTTCTAATCCTGGCATGTAATAATACTGCTACTTTGTACAAATATATGTGCCTTGTTTACATTCTTACAGATTCTGATTCAGTGAGTCTGGTAAGGGAGACAGTTATCTGTACTAAAAAGAACAAAAGCCAAAAATCAAATAAGCTCATATACGTATTTTTTTGCGGGGGGTGGTTAGAGGTAGAAGGTGTGTTTGTGCTTGTGTATGTACTTTTATGTATGTATATGACCTATGTGTGTATACGTCAACTTGGAGGTGCTTTTTGATTAATTATCTTTTGTGTGCTAGGGATTAGACTTAGGGCCTTATTTATGCTAAGCATGTGTTGTACTATTGCACTATACTACTGCACTATACTACCAGTCCCAAATTACAGTATTTTTTAAAGGGTATGTTACTACTTTTTAAAAACATTTTAGTGTACAGATGGTGCCCTACTTATTATGGTTGGATTTAGGAGTTTTGAAATTTATACAGGTGAGAATGTAGTATGCATTCAGTAGAACCATACTTTGAATTTTGATCTTTGATCTTTTCCTGGGCTGCGGGCTATGATACTCTGGTAATGCTGGGCAGCAGCAAGGAGCTGCAGCTACCAGTCTGCCACACAGTCACAAGGGAAATGGCCAATACTGGACAGTTCACTGTGTTGCTGAGTTATGATGTTCTGTAGGCTAGGTGCACTAAATTCAGTTTTTATTTACAGTATTTTCAACTTATTATGGGTTTATCAATGTATAATTCCATCATAAATCAAGGAGCATCTGTATTGGGAATATGTCTTACATGGAAGAATTATATTTTTAAAGGATAAATCATGCATATTTATATATGATTTTATACTTACTGTACAAAAATATATCTGATTAGGAGATCAGGGCCCCAGTTTCCTTTTCAGCTTGCACATTCGTAAGTTAATGCAAGTCTGTAGCACAGTTCTTTGTATGGGATCTCCAATTCTGAAGGCCAAATATTTGACAATGGTATTTGGTAACTGCAGCTCTCTCTACTGTTTTCTTTGAAAGAGATAGATAATATCTTAGCCTGAAAGTTTTAACTATGGTCATTGCTTTAGAAAATGAAAAATAACAGTGTAGGTGGAACACTAGAAAAAGTTTGGAAAAGTATTTACTTTCTAGGTGACAGACTCCCATCCTCTTTCACCAGGGTGTTGTAGTAAACACATTCAGAAGACAGTTGTTGCCTTTGTGGGTACAGGACTTTGTCTCCCAGGGAGTAAACCACTAGGCACAGATAGAACACTGAAAATCCAATTGGAGTTATCACTACCACTTATTAATGGTATTTACCCTATATCTCCATCAGTTGCTATGTTAGGTGATGCAGGCTAATATTTAGTCAAAGCAGCCATTTTGATGGTAATTTTTCTCGTGCATGTTACATTGTCAAGATTTTCATAGAAGTGTAAGGAAAGCATAGGGAAATGGTAAAGAATCATCCATAGCCATAGGTTATGTAGATTTTGATACTTTTTTTCTAGTCTGTGGTGAAATGAGAAATATAAGGAAAACAGAATGAGTTTTTGCGTGAATATACACATGAGCCTTCATTATGGCATTCCTCCTAATCTTGTCTTAAGCTGTTTTTCAAAATAAAATAATTATGATATAGCATAAGGAAGTATAAAAACAATGGCTTCAACTGGCAAAAGAAAAAGTTGGTTCCCTATTTGATGTTCAGTTTAATGTGTTTATATTTCCAGTGTGCTGCTCTGTGATGTCCCAAGTTCTGGGAAACTGTTAAGACAGATAATATTGAAAATGAGGGATCTCTGTTGAAGTTCTCTTGCTAGGAAGTCTTTCTGGTGCACTTTAAAGATTAAAGATCATCTTAGGTAGGGGTCTTGGTCTTATACTTGTCATCTTGAAGTTTCACTTTTCTGTTTCCAGCTTCCTGACTTCTAAAACAAAGTGTTGATCCTTTCCCTGGCAAGATCCATGTCATTGCCCTATGCCAGTGGTGGTGAACCTATGGCACACCTGCCACAACCAGCTGTTTGTTATTATTGGAAGCTCTAAAAGGTTTGCCATCACTGCCCTATGCCTTCTACATTTCTGGTTTCCCTTTCCCCACCTTGTTCCATGTTACTGGATACCATTCTGCTTTATCATACCTCTTGGCTGTCTAGAGGTCTAGTCCATTATGAATTCACCAATAGCACAGTATTTATTGATATTTTACTTATAGAGTAAAAACAGTATGTTAGCAGATAGTAATATGAGTAAAATATATACCCATTACTTAGGTAAACTGTAATTTAGTGAGATTATGAGGATAAGCAAGCAGTCAGTCATGTATTCTTATACAGAGTGAGTCTTTAGTGAAGCACAGAGTACATCTGGCATTGAAGGGATTTCAGATAACTTTGGGCAAGTTTCTTAGTCTTTTGAGTTTTGTTTCCTTTGTGATAGCTGAGGATAAGAATGCTTATATCAAGACAGCTGTGAGGTAAATGAAACAGTGTGAAATGCATAACTAAATGTCTTGCAAGCATGCAGTAGTCATTTTTTACTGTTATTAGCCACCCCTCCTTTCAAAGCAGTTTTAAAGGTTGTGATGGTTTTTATAGGGGTTGGTGGGTGATCGTGATTATAATAATTCTTTCAAGTGAAGGGAATGAGCACCAAAGGTGAGGATTTAAAATAACACTGAAGGGCTAGGGCTTTAGCTCAGTGGTGCCACACTGAGTGGCACAAGCGCAAGCTGAGTTCAATCCCTGGTACCGGGGAATAAAACCCCAAACAAACACTGAAGCGCTTTTTGAAGCAAAGTATGTACATCAACTAAGAGGAAATACAGCTGGAAGTATTATTTATTATAGTACAACTTTGTTTTTTGAGACAGGGTCTCTGTGTAATTCAGGCTGGCCTTGGATTTATGATAGTCCTCCTGCCTCAGCCTGAGTGCTGGGATATAGGAATGTAACACTACACCTGACCCACTTTAGTACATATTTTTAACTCAGAAAAAAAAAAAAAAAGAACCCCAGTACCGTTGAAGATACAGTTCAGTTATTAGAATAAGACTCTGGGTTGGGAGAGAAGATTGAGTCATTAACCCAGGTGAATGGATTGATTTTAGGTGAAGGAGTCCTGGCCACAGAAATCATAAAGAGTTTAGGGTTTGAAACTATATTCTACTAGTTTTTCAAGTATACTATTTTCCTTTGTTTGGTCTTGGTAAAAAGGTATTATTACATTATTATTTGAACATCTAATCCGATTCTGCTAATATGAATATATCTCCTGCATCTGTTTGAAAGATCAAAAAGTTTACACTTTTCCTGGAAAAACTTGAAAAACCAAGATGAGGACTTACAATGGACTATATTTAACAATGAAGTGTAGCACAGCCTGTGTTGTAGGAACTTTTTGTTTGTGGGATTTTTGTTTTTCCTTTGGTTGATGATGCTTCAGTATGGAGGAATGTGGACAGATCCCAGTTGGTGTTTACTGGATTTAGCTCTTACTGAGGGCCTATGATAATATCTGAAGCTTTGAGAAAGATCTTATACTCTATCAATTGATTAAAAATGAAGAATTAAGTTACGTGAGTGAAATAGAATATTCTGGTTCAAAGTATTAATCCTTGAGCCTAAGTAATTCTTGGCTATTCACACTTATCCTTGACCTGAGCAGAGAGAAACAAGCCTGAGTCTTATCAGGCTTTTAAATTTTTTCCTTCAAGAAAGAAACTTAGTATGGGTGACTTTTAAAAATATAATTCTGGTTTGTAAATTATTCCAGAATTTGTGATATCTAAAGATGCTTGGTTTTAAGAAAAGACTAAATATGTTAAAACTTAGTTTTCATTTGCTTTAGGTGGTCAAGTAGTAAACTAATCTGTCAGGTGTTTAAACCCCCTTGGAATATTACAATTTGTGAAAATTCATCATTTAGTTTGTGTAATTTAGAATATTCTACTAGAGATGCTTTTTAAGATTTGAAGGTTATACGACTAAATTAAATGTTTGCTCTCTCTCTCTCCTGTGGACGCTTTTAGTTGCTTCTTGGCAGGTGTTGATGTAACAGCGATGATTAGGGTGTCACGGTGGCGTTATCCCTCACCGCCACAGTCCAGGTCTGCACAGGATTCTGCATCTTCCTTGCGGCCATTTCATTTTGGTTTTGGCTTTTACTAGTCAACCTTCAAAGATCTTTTGTTTTCTGACCATTAAAGAAACTGGCTCAGTGTTTTTATACTTAGACAATTATTTAATTGTTTACAGATAATTGAAACTACCTATTAGAGGTCTCTATTATGAATTCCTTTATTTTAAGCTTGACACATTGAAATGATTGGTCAACACAATTCCTGACAATTGGGAAAAAATTGTTTTTAAGCATCAAAAAGCTAATTCTTTTCTGATTTGGCACTGCATGTTTTTCCTGTATATGGTAACAAAACTTCTTTCCTTTTTAAACGTTAAGGCCTAGAAAAGTTAATGCTTGAGTTGATACTAGTGTGGAAAGAAATGTGCACTGTAGAAATGTTCACTTTAATATAAAGTATTAAATACTAAAAATTAATAATATGAAACATTTTGATAGCTGTGGATAAGAATTAACCCATTTTATCTAATAAAGTGTTCAGACTCCAAAAATATCACAACTTTAATTAAACCCAGGGGAATCATTTACTGAAGAATATGTTGAATTCTTACTGTGATATTTATACTTCCTGGCTTGTTTTGAGTATTATAAATGTTTTAGAATAGCAGCTTGTTTTATTTCAACTTTTTATACATTTTCATCAGTGATTTTTCTGTGAAGAATAAATTTCCACCTTTATTAAATGAGACAGTAGGAAAATATGATTGGTTTCCATCCTTGGCTTTTAAGACAAGCTATCGGCAACACGTCTGTTCCAAACAAAGTGGGGTATACCTGGAACAGGATAATATGTAATTATTTCCTTGCAAAGTTACTTCAGAACAGTCACACTAAACAACTAGTATTTCCTGATCACTTAATAGATCCAGATACTATCCTAAGTGGTTTGTGTATAAGAATTCATTTATATTATAAATATGTAAAGTATTTGTTTCCCTGCCTTACTTCTGTTTTCTTTCTCTGCCTGTTTTTCCAACTGGTATCCCATCAGACTGTTGCTTTTAAGAAACAGCCCAAGTCAGAAATAGTAGTAGCTTCTATTAGAATTACCCACTTAATTTATGTCGCTCTCCACTGTTAATAGGACAAAGGAGACTTGACTGAGCCTTAGGAGGTAGAGAAGGCTGGTTGCCTGGTGGGTTCTGTTTCAAGCCGAGTGAATTCCAATCCTAAGGGGAGACGAGGAGCATGACAGAGCCTGCTGCAGGGAGTGGACAGAATGTGGAGACATCTGAGAAAAAGAGAAGAAAGGACACTGGGCTTCCAGGGTCCCCAGCACGCGGCTCTGAGAACCTGAGCTGTTAAATTTAAAAGAACATGACGAATCAGATGGGGGGGACCCATTTTGTCACAGACCCAGCAGGAGGAGGAAAAACAGAAATTGGATGACAGTAACAAGGATGAAAGTGACAAGTTTGGGTCAGTGAGGGGACAAGAAGCCTCTCTTTAGATTCCAAAAGACTGAAGGAGAGAAACATATTTTAAACAGATAGCTTCGTACACTTTGAATAAATGGATAAGAATTGGCCATAATATTGAGTACATATGCTATGCTTATGCTATATTGAGTACCTATACATACATATGCTTGTTGGATGATTACCATTATTATTTTCATTTGTATGTAACTAGGATTTTTTTTTTTGAGGGGTTGCTGGGGATCCAACTCAGGGACCTGCCCGTGTGCTCTGTCACTGTAGCACAGCCCTGGACCAACTACGTTTGACACGTTTACTGTGGGAGGTGGCTTGATAGGGAAACTGTGTTTAGTTTGAAATCTCATAGGCCAGGGTTTGAGTCTCAGCTGTGACCTGACTTGGAGCAAGTTACTTATCTTATGGTTTTTGTTTGTTTGTTTGTTTGTTGGTACCGGGGATGAACTCGGGTCCTTGCGCTTGCGAGGCAGGCAATGGAACCACTGGGCTAAATCCCCGGCCCAACTTATCTTATGTTTTGAGGTAGATTCTTGCTTGTAAAATGGAGCTTAGTAACTCTGGAAGGCTGAATGAGATGATGATAATGTATGTAAAACATAACTGGATGGCACTCAGTCAGGCTGAGCAGAAGGGAGTTATCTTCCATAGGAGAGGACAGTAGGAGGGATTCCCCCCTCCCCTTCTGACAGAAAGGACAGGCTTTCCACAAGAACACATCCCTCAGGAGAGCAGAGCCTCTGTTCACAAGACAGAGGCTGTAGCTCCTTGTTATGAATACACAATGCTTGGGAGGAAGGGAGTGTCTGCGTTTAGGGTTAGGTGGTTGGTTAAACAATAAAACACATTTCAGTCTGTCTGTTACTATCCCTAAAGGTTCCATGCAAAGATCTTCAGAAATTAAGGGTGGCCTGTTTAACTGCTGAGTACAGGGAGGCTATGCATTTTATCGTCATACATCAATAAAATTTCACATTGGTCAAGTTAAGTTCTTAAAAGTTCAATTATGTCAGTGCTCATTTTTGTTTTGTTCAGTGTTTTTGAGCCTCATCTTTTTTGCATGGGACTCTGTATTTTTGTTGCTCTTTTTTTTTTTGGGGTACCGGGGAGTCAAACTCCAGCCCTTGCTCTTGTGAGGCAGGCACGGTGCCACTGAGCTCAATCCCTGGCCCCGTCTTTGTTGCTCTTACAGGAGATTGAACCCAGGCCCTTCACACTGAGCTGTACCCACAGCCTCTCCCCCCTTTTATAGTATGTTACTTTGAGACAGGGCCTTGCTAAGTCATTATGTCGCACAGGCTGTGCTCAGATTTTCTATCCTCCTGCCTCAGCCTCCCAGTGTGCTGGAATCACTGTTGTGTGCAGCTATACGGGGCTAGGACTTTTTTTTTTTTTTTTTAATGTTGTGATTCTTTATCTTGTAATAAGAAATTTGCATTATATTTTTAAATTCTAAGACTAAAATCAGCCTTTATGTATGAAAAAGACAGTTTTTTTTAATCATGTCTAAAAACTACTGGAAAGAAGCCTTTTTAATTTTTTTAAAGCTAATACTGTCATTCTACTTTTTTAGTTTGACTAATCCCAAAGAATATTCAGTAGACATATTTTAATTTATTTTTCTGATTTCAAGAAGGGAAAAGTAGTATCTGAAAAATTTTAAGGGAGTATTTTTCATGTTGTATATTTATTCTTATACCATTAGTTGAAAGTTAAATGAGTATGCTTTCTCATTTGTAATAAAAAGGTATGTATAAGCAGTACTGAAGTTTTGTAGGTATTTGATGACTGAAGAAATGCCAGTAGCTTACAAAAAGTGTCCTGAATTGCTTTTGATTACTCACTGTAAGCATTTATAGCCTTGTTCCTCATGAATATGTGTATTTTAAGATAATACTATGATTTGTAGACACATTCTTGAGTAATTGGAACTCAAGAATTGCAAGCTGCTTTGCCTGGTGGAAATAAAATAAACATGAGACATGCAGATAATTGGTTTTTTGTATCTCTCATATACATTAAGCACATTTGGCACCCCCATGTTATGTATAATTTATCTTTAAAATTTTGAGTCTTATTTATTGCCATCCTTTGAACAGGTGTCTCAATGCTTGTGCCTACTGCAAAACTAAACATGCCAGAGGAAATTTGGCCAGTTATCCCATTGATGAGCTAGTGGATAGAGCCAAACAGTCTTTCCAAGGTAAGAGTGTCTATAATCATCTGAAGTTAGCCTTCCTAATCGGTCCTTCAAGTCTTTTAAGTAACAGTTCACTTTAGTTACAAGCTTCTTTAGTTTTTTTGAAGTTTGCAAATATTTCACATAAACAGAAGATATTATATTAAAATATAATTGCTCAGTTTATAGTTACATTAATCTTCCTGTAGTGCTTTCCTATTTTATTATCACTAAGAAAATGACATATTTCATACTTTATCATCTATCTCTAGACTCTTTGGAAAAAACAAAAAAGTCCATGAGCCTCTGAAATTTGTTAAAATTTTTGTAGACACTTTATAATACTCAAGATTTTTCTCCTTTTGGAGGCATTTTTTTTACCATTTAGAAAACAAATAAAACATTTTTAAAACGAACAAAAACAGATAGGATAAGAGTTTCCTGGAGTTTTTGAAGGAAAAGGGAGGTTTCCTCTCAGCCATTGTGGGAGGCCATGCCTCCCCGTTTGCTAGACTGCTGGACCAGGAAAGGGTGCACTGAGGAAGAGGCCTAATGACAGGAACAACTGGTGTCGGTGGCCAGCTACTTCTGAATCACCACTTGCTGGAAAATGATTGTCTTGGTATCTCTCAGCTTATAGTAAGATTTATCTTTAACCTGAGTCACAGTTGTGTTGACACATAACTGCTTAAGCCACGAACTTCCTCTTTTGTCTTTGTTTATAATATGTGTGTGTAACAATGGTATGTTTTTATGCCCAACATCAGATAATCCATTATGTCATCATCTTGTGAGTTAATAGGTATTGGCAATGTACCTTTCCTTTTAGCAAGTAACTTGGAGTGGTGTTTTCAATACCTCACACCCAGAAGTTCAGGAGATGAATCCCAAACACATCTCTTTTATGTAGTTTATCTAGAAAGCTTTTATCAACATGAATTTGGAACATTACTTTTACTAGAAGGAAACATACCTTCGGTTGGTATTTTTTGTCATTTCCAAAAATTTTTTCTCCTACTTTTATAGTCTTAGCTCAGTCCCCTCCTCAGTTCATATTCAGGTAGCATTGAAAGAGAAGCAAAGAAAATTCATTGGTTCTTGATAGTGTTCTATTTTTATAGCTAGGTTATTATCCAGTCTGAGGCAAAGTCTTAAATAGTTGTCTTTTCTGCAACATGATTATTTTCAGAATTTTTTTAGAAGGGGCAAATATTGGCAGAGAAACCTAATCTATATATCTGATATCTTTGCTGGCTGGCATTCTTTTTTCCAGTTCTAGGATTGAAACCAGAACCACACACATATTAGGCAAGCACTGTGCTGCTAAACATCCACAGCCCCTTTAAAATTTTATTTGGAGACACTGTCAAAATTTCAAAGTACCTGGGATTACATATTTTTCTCCTTTTTGGGGGCACCAAAACCACACCTGGCTTTTTCTGGCATTCTTTCTTTTTTCCCCCATGTGTCCATTGGATAATGGCGATATTAAACATAGATGATCTAGCTACCAAATGGTATAAGTTAGAAGGCATGCGAATTACTACTTTTCAATATCATACATTTCTAAACACAACTACATGTAAATTAAACATTTTTCTATTACATCTTACTTGAAAGTTTATTTGAAAAATATAAACTGTAAAATCACCATGTGGTAAGTGAAAGTATTTTTTTTCTTTCTCTCCTATCCTCACCTGTAATTTATGCTAACACTTGTATGATTGCCTCACGACTTTACACAGTTAATGTGTATAATGCATGACTTGAGAAAAAGGACAGAAACATAGTTTTTATATACCAATTAGAGAATTTTTCTAAAGATCCATTTTAGATCTGATTGATCTTTAGAAATGTGATCGCTTCCGGCCTTTCGGCTAAGATCAAGTGTATCTTTAGAAATGTGGTTTAGGCGACAGACGTAGACTGTGTTTCTTTTGTGGGATTTTAGTGACTTGTTAATATTTTCATGTCTAACCCAGTTGGACTTGTTAAGTGATTCAAAGAACACAGCAGAAGTGAGCAATGATTTAGTGACTATTTAAAAATAGAGAAAGTGTGAGATTGTTGTCATTATCATCTTTGATATGTATGTTTTTGTTGCTGTTATTAATTGTGGACTATTTGTAATATAAATTGTTGTTGCTGTATTGTTTCTTGTTGTCTTTTTCATAGAATTGAAACCAAATGCCAATTTTTAGACTTACGAGCTCATTTGATTAATATGTGGTTCTGAGGTCACAACTTGCTGAGTGAGCCAATGTGTGCAAGAAAATATTGCAAGTAATTAAGTATTTGGTACTTTTTTGCCATTGGCAGAATTTGAATTTGAAACATTGGTCACTTTATCAGCTACGTGATCCAAACAAGGTCTTATCACTATAATATTTAATGTTCTTTGTTGTGAGAATTTGAGATGGAATTGCAGTGTCAGTAATATGAAGAAGACATGTTGCTTAAAGGAATTTAACATTAATCTGGGAAGACAAATCTAGTTTGAGGTGAGAATATTGAGACATTCATAACCGAGACTTTAATAGCTAACATCAAATGGCAGATTTTACCTAAAAATTCTCTGTAGATAAAATATTTAATATGATAGGTATCTTTCATTTTCTGAATCTGAAAAGTACAAATTCATAATGATCACCTTATAATTTCTCTCATAGGAAATAGCAATCTATAAGCTGACATTTTCAAGACATTAAATAAATAGCATTATCTTTTTTTCTGCTTGACATTGTTTCTATGACTTTTACATATTATTTCTTTAACAATTCAGTGTTGAGGTATATTCTTTGAGGTAAAAACCCCTTAAATTCTGCAATTCTGCATTCTACCATGATGAGATTGCTGTCCTTCAAAGAGTAATATGGCTGTATTAAGTTTCTGAAAGATAAAAAGTCTAAATATGCTGCTAACAAATTTTAGTACTACTTTTAAGCTTACTCTCAGTGGAAGTTCAATTTCCCATCTTTAAAATAGCATTTTCAGCCAAGTGTGCTAGCACATTCCTGTAGAGCCTCTCAGTTTGGGAGGTTGAGGCAGGAGGATAGCAAGTTGGAGACCACCAGGGCAAGTTGATGAGTTCTTGCTTCAACATAAAAATTTCGAAAGGGCAGAAAATACAGCTCAGTGGTAGGAAACTTGAATGAATTTGCAAGACCTTAGGTTCAATCCCCAGGGTACTGTGTGTCAAAATACAAATTGAAGCTGGGTATAATGACTCACACCTGTAATTCCAGCACTAGACTGGCTGAGGCAGGAGAATTGCAAGTTTGAGCCCAGCCTGGCATTTAAAGACAGTCCCTGCCTAAAAAAAGGAAGAAAATAAGTGATTAAAACCCATGTATCCTGCGCAAGGTCCTGAGTTCTATCCCCAGTACCAAAAAACAAAAACAAACCCCCATGTATCCTGTCATGTACAATAAGATCATGATTTTTTTTCTAAAATACTATGAAGCATTTTATATTTATAAAAAATTATTTCTTATGAGTGTAATGAATGAAGAGACTACAGACTAAACCAAAGGCAAGTAGGCATTCAGAAGAGAAGGTGACCATGAAATCATTCTCAACATAAAATGGCCTCCGAAAGTGCTAAAAATATGCTGCAAAAAAATGACAAATAAAAGAGAGCTCATTAACTTTTAAATGGATAACATTAAATTAAAATTTTTCATATTTTTAAACAGAAACATTTGTTTCTAGTTTATATAACAAATATGTTTAATTGGTTTCCTAGCTTTTTTTTTCTCTAATTTCAACCTAGTCCCCTTGATGTTTTCATGGACTGTTTTTACCTTCTCAGCATGATATTTATTTTTTTGACAGATCTTCATATTTAAGGTTTACCAGGTAAATTTTGGGTTGTCATCTGGTTCTCCCAGATAGCTGGGAGATGTTCCTCTTTACTTTCCCCTGCTGATTCAGCTTTTCAAAAAATTCTTAGGATTAACAGTGTTCTCAGGGCGGATGTTGCTGGGTTTGACATGGTTGCATTTTAGATATCTAGAAAAACATGTCAAACAGTGACCAGGACTTTGTTGGGGCCAGAATGAATTTATAAGCTAGTGTTTTCTACGATATTCGTATTGATTTTTCTCTAGCAGCTAATCAATCAGTCTCAGCTGTATAAGTGATGGAGCGAACCTTTTGAAGTGTGCTGGGTGAGTGGTGTGGAAACAACACCTTTCGCTGCTGTCTCTGGAATCAAAATGTAGCAATGATGGATGAGCTGTTTTTATAGGTATGCTTTTCTAGATCTCATTTGTGTTGTTACTGTTTTCCTCTCATAAATCTGAAAAGCCCCTGCAAGATAACTGGCATAACCAGTTATGGAAAGGTGGAATAAATTAAGATGAAATATTCAGAACAGGAAAAAATGATGTCCAGCGATTTCAATCTTAGTGTTGGAATTTTTAAAAATATGAATTTTGCTGTATGTCAAGACTTGTAAAGAATATTATCTGCTGATTGTAAGATTGATTATAAAATTCAAGTGGAAGACATTGCTTCCTACCCTTTTAGATAGGGAAAGATATGAGCAATATTTGATTTCTGTTTGATAAGCTTCAGATTGCTCAGTTGTACAGTTTGCATTAAGCTCCCATTTGACTATTCGTTCCCTTTAGTCATGATTAGTATATAATGATTTTGATTCAAGATAAAAAAGGGCCCAATGATTGCATTCTGTTTACTTATACAGCAGTTACATTAAGTGTTTCTTAATTCCTTTATCCTTCCATTTGTGGTGTGTTCAAATAAAATTGACAAATACATTTCTTTTTGGATTAATAATATTAATGTACATGTTTGTTATACATTGTCAACGTCCAAAAGGGATTTTAGGCAACTTATATTAAATGATTATATGTAGTAGACCGTGAAAATAAAAAGCTGTATGAAATGTTGTACTATGTTTTGAGAGAGGGAAGATAATTTTATCATCTGGTGAATCCTGGCCCTACAGAAGAATGGGGAAATGGTGTGATTTACGTAATTTTACATGAGCATGTGAAAGGAAGTACTGTATATAGTTTACCTTGCGAAATCTACATGTTTCTAGGGTATAGACAGTCAGAAGAATTAGTTTCATACTTCCTTTCTGGAGACACATTGAACAGCCCAAGCTCCCATCAACTGGAAACTGGATAAAGAAGATGTGGGGTTTTTTTATAAAATGGAGTACTACTCAGCCATCAAGAATGAGAAACTAAGACATTTATAGCTAAATGAATGCATATTGAGGCCATGCTTTTTAAGTGAAATAAATATGTCACGTGTAAATACCGAATGAGTTCTCTAGTGTGAGAAATTGAAAGTGTAAATAAGGATGAAAATGACTAAAATGAATAATTGATAATTTGAAATAAGAAAAGGTCCAAAGATTTGTGGATAGTGGAAGGGAAAGGGGATAGGGAAGAAGGGAAAGGAAAAATTATGAGAAAAAAAAAATGGAATCAAACTCCGTGTAAATAGGGAAGGGTAGGGAGGGTGAAGGGTGCACAGGTAATAGGAGAAAAAATAAAAACTAAGATACATCATATTCTGGTACAAACACCCAATGATAAATGTAAATGTATTTTTTACCTAAAATGTACCAATAAATATATATATATATATATACAAAGAAATGAATAACAGAAATGCTTTTACCTGATAATGTATAGAAACTCAAGGCATAGTCTTTACATGGCTTTTTCTTCTATTGGTTATTGCAAAATCTAGATATTTAATATTAAGGTGTGTTTTAAGATAAATTTTTATGAGAAAGCCAAGTAAATGTACATAATACAACTTGACAAAGGGCACAGTACCTGAGTAACTTTATCAGATACTCATTTTAGTATAAGCTAAAAGTAATACTCCCTTTAACCTCAGGGAATGTGAATTAGGCCATCCATGGATTCCAAGAATGTGTATCAGGGCCTCTGTGCAAAAAACCCCTCATTTCTTGTTTTTTTCCTTTCATCTCTGAGTTCATCTCTCTTGGTGGTGATCAGACCTTTCTTAGCAACAATGGGAATTCTGTCTTCACTGAATTTTGCAAAGTAAGAGGCACAGCTGCGCTGACTGAAGGAGATGAGACCTTGTTTAGTGAGGCTTTTCCTCTAAACCTTTAGGATACAGTAGTAATCTTTGTAGTGTAGGTTAATGTTTCTTGGGCATGGTAGTAGACATTTTCTTTTTTTTAAATTTATTTATTTTATTACATTCTTTTATTGGTACATTGTAGGTATACAACACAATTACATTTCTCATTGGGAATTGTACCTTTACATAATGCATCTTGGTTCTTATTTTTTCCCCATTCCTAGCCCTCCCTTCACCCCCTCCACCCTTCCCTATTTACAAAGACTTTATTTCCATTTTTTCCATTTCTCATCATTTTTCCTTTCCCTTCTTTCCTTTCCCCTGCCCCTCCCACTACCCCTACCCTTTGGACCTTTTCTTCCTATTTTACATTATCAATTATTCATTCTAATCATTGATACATTTTAGGTATACAATATAATGACATTCATCATTGGAAATTTGCACCTTTACATAGTCTCTCTTGGCTCTTATTTTTCACCCTTGCCCAGCCCTCCCTTCACCCCCTCCATTCCTCCCTATTTCAAAGATTTTGTTCCTATTTTTCCATTTTCTCATATTAATCCCATTCCCTTCTATCCTTTCCCCTAGCCCTCCCACTTCCTTCCCCTTTGCCCCTTTTCTTCCTATTTCACATGACCTATTATACATTTAGTCCTTATTTACACTTTCAGTTTCTCACACCAGAGAAACTATTCGGAATTTATTCATGTGTGTCCTATTTATTTTACTGAAGAGTATCGCCTCAATGTGCATCCACTTCGCTGTAAATGTCTCTAATTTCTCATTTTTTATGGCTGAGTAGTACTCCATTTTATAAAAAAAACCACATTTTCTTTCTCCAGTCTCCAGTTGATGGGCATTTGGGCTGTTTCCAAGTTTTAGCTATTACAAACTGTGCTGCTATGAACATGGAGGAACATATATCACTGTAGTATGATTCTTTTAATTCTTTGGGGAAGATCCCCAGCAGTGGAATAGCGGAGTCAAATGGGACTTCCAGCCCTAGTTGTTTGAGGTATCTCCATACTGATTTCCACAGTGCTTGCACCAGTCTACACTCCCACCAGCAGTGGAGCAGGGTTTCTCTTTCCCCACAGCCCCGCTAGCATTTGTTATTGTTTGATTTCATGATAGCAGCCATTCTTTCTGGAGTGAAGTGGAATCTCAGCATTGTTTTCATTTGCATCTCTCGAATGACCAGTGATGTTGAACATTTTTTCATGTATTTATTTGCTGTTTCTACTTCTTTGTCTGAGAAAAGTCTGTCCATTTCAGATGCCCATTTTCGGATTGGGTCTTTAAATTTGGGAGGTCTGATCTTTTTCAGTTCTTTGTAGATTCGAGATAGTAGACCTTTGTCTGAGGAAAAGCAGGTGAAGATTTTTTCCCACATTGTGGGTTGTCTCTTCACACTGCTGGTGGTTTCTCTTGCTGGGCAGAAGCCTTTTAATAAGAAGAGATCCCACTTGTTGATTATTTGTGCTAGTTCATGGGCAACTGAGGTTTTCTTCATAAAATCTTTTCCTACACCGATGTCTTCAAGGGTTCTATCTAACCTCTGTTCCAACTGGTGCAGAGTTTCTATTTTAATATTTAGATCTTTAATCCATTTTGATTTTAGTTTAGTGCATGGTGAGAGATATAGGTCTAGTTTTAATCTTTGGCAAGCTGAAGCCCAATTCTTCCAGCACCATTTATTAAAGAGGCTATCTTTCCTCCAGTGAGGGTCTTTGGCTCCTTTATCAAAGATGAGATGGCTGAGTGTGTCTTGTGTTGTTTCTGCATCTTCTAATCTGTTCCACTGGTCCTCAGGTCTGTTTCTTTGCCAGGACCATGCTGTTTTTATCACAGTAGCTTTGTAGTAGAGTTGCAGGTTGGGGATTTTGATACCCCCTGCCATGTCTCTGTTACCTAGAATTGCTTTTGCTATTCTGGGTCTCTTCTTGTTCCAAATGAATTTTTCGATTGTTTTCTCAATGTCCATGAAGTATGCTGCTGGGATCTCAAGTGGAATTGCATTAAATCTATATAGCAGTTTTGGAAGTATGGCCATTTTCATTATATTAATCCTTCCTACCCAGGAGCAGGGGATGTCTGTCCATTTTCTGGTATCCTCTTCAATCTCTCTTTTCGGAGTGCCATAGTTTTCAGAGAAGAGGTCTTTGATTTCTTTCATTA
The DNA here is from genome assembly GCF_053883595.1 of Heterocephalus glaber. Taxonomy (NCBI): domain Eukaryota; kingdom Metazoa; phylum Chordata; class Mammalia; order Rodentia; family Bathyergidae; genus Heterocephalus; species Heterocephalus glaber. The sequence goes on from NW_028258315.1 coordinate 19,630,225, forward strand.
GGATGATTCCTAGGTATTTCAGTTTTTTGGATGCTATTGTGAAAGGAATTATTTGCCCTATTTCTCAGTCTATCATTTGTGTAGAGGAAAGCTATTGATTTTTGTGTGTTGATCTTGTAACCAGCTACTTGACTGAATTTGGTTATTAAGTCTAGAAGACTTGGTGGAGTTCTTGGGGTCTTCTATATAGAGTATCATGTCATCTGCAAATAATGACAATTTGACTTCTTCATTTCCTGTCTTTATTCCTTTTATTTCTTTCTCTTGTCTAATTGTCGTGGCTAACGTTTCTAGAACCATATTGAACAAGAGTGGTGATAGTGGACATCCTTGTCTTGTTCCTGATTTTAATGTGAAGGATTTCAGTTTGTGACCATTTAGTATGATATCGGCTGTTGGTTTTTCATAGATGGCTTCTATCAGTTTGAGGTAGAGACCATCTATTCCAGTTTTTTGTAGGGTTTTTATCATAAATGCATCTTGGATTTTGTCAAATGCTTTTTCTGCATCTATGGAGATAATCATATGGTTTTTGTCCTTGGCTCTCTTGATATAGTGTATTACATTGATTGATTTTCGTATATTGAAGCAGCCCTGCATCCCTGGGATGAATCCCACTTGGTCAGGGTGTATGATCTTCTTGATGATCTTCTGCATTCTGTTTGGCAGTATCTTATTAAGGATTTTTGCATCTACGTTCATTAGTGAGATTGGCCTATAGTTCTCTTTTTCAGTTGGGTCTTTCTCTGCTTTGGGGATCAAGGTATGATGCTTGCTTCCAGGAATGAATTTGGGAGTATTGCTTCCCTTTCAATTTCATTGAAGAATTTAAACAGTAGCGGCAGCAGTTCCTCTCTAAATGTCTTGTAGAATTCAGCAGTGAAGCCATCAGGTCCTGGGATTTTCTTAGTTGATAAATTTTTAATTGAGTTTTCAATTTCATTGGTTGATATTGGGTTGTTCAGAATTTTTAGGTCTTCTTCGTTCAACTTTGGTAATTCATATGTCTCTAAGAATCTGTCCATTTCTTCTGTGTTGTCCATCTTATTGGCATATAGGTTCTGGAAGTGTAGGTGTTGATGATCCTCTGGATTTCTGCTGGGTCTGTTGTAATTTCACCCTTTTCATTCCTAATTGCATGGATTTGGGCCTTTTCTTTCCTTTTTCTGACAAGGTTGGCTAAGGGTTTGTCAATTTTGTTGATTCTTTCAAAGAACCAACTCTTGGCTTCATTGATTTTTTTGTATCGTTCTCTTAGTCTCCATTCCATTGATTTCTCCTCTGATCTTTATAATTTCCTCCCTTGTATGAGCTCTGGGGTTGTCTTGTTCTTCTTTTTCTAGAATCTTGAGGTTCAGCATCAGGTTGCTTAATTGGGCTCATTCCGTTTTCCTAATATGCATATTCACTGCTATGAATTTCCCTTGTAAGACTGCTTTCATTGTGTCCCATGGATTCCGATATGTTGTATTGTCATTGTCATTTAATTCAAGGAACTGTCTGATTTCTTCTTTAATTTCCTCTGTGACCCATTGGTTATTCAGAATGTGTTGTTCAATTTCCACGTGTTTATGAAATTTTTTGAGTTTCTTTTGCTATGGATCTCCAATTTCATTGCACTATGGTCTGATAATGTACAGGGGATAACTTCAATTCCTTTGCACTTACTTAAACATGTTCTATGCACAAGTATGTGGTCTGCTTTGGAGAATGACCCATGTGCAGCTGAGAAGAATGTGTATTCTGATTTTGTGGGGTGGAAGACTCTGTAAACATCTGTTAAGTTCATTTGTTCAAGAGTTCGATTGAGTTCTAGTATTTCATTACTTATTTTTTGTCTAGTTGATCTATTTGTGACAGTGGGATATTGAGGTCCCCCACTACAATTGTATTAGTGCATATATGACTTTTCATGTCCATTAGTATTTGTTTTATATAGTTGGGTGCACTAGTGTTTGGTGCATAGATATTTATGATTGTCATCTCTTCCTGTTGGATTGTTCCCTTTATAAGGATGTAGTGTCCTTCTTTGTCTCTCTTAATCAGTGTTGGTTTGAAATCCACTTGATCTGCAAAGAAGATAGCTACTCCTGCTTTTTTGGGGGTTCCTGTCACATGGAGTATTGTTTTCTACCCTTTAACTTTCAGTCTATGAATTTCTTTTTGAATTAAGTGTTTCTTGTATGCAGCATATTGTTGGATTTTGCTTCTTGACCTATTCTGCCAGTCTATTTCTTTTGATTGGTGAATTGAGACCATTAACATTGATGGTTATAACTGATATGTATTGACTTATCATTGCCATGACTTTTTCTTTTTGTTGGGTTCTCCCCCTTTACATTTAAGTTTTTGTTGTGCCCAATGGATTCATTCTGCTGTGCTTCCTGGGGTTGTGATCCTCATTGTCTTTTCCTAGGGTATTGTCTAAAATTTTTTGGAGTGCTGGTTTGGTATTCACGAAGTTCCTAAGGTGCTCTTTGTCATGAAAGTATCTTATTTCTCCATCAATTTTGAAAGATGGTTTTGTAGGGTACATCAATCTGAGTTGGAGGCTGTTTTCTTTTAGGGCTTGGAATATGTCACTCCAAGCTCTTCTTGCCTTGATGGTTTGTGTTGAGAAGTCTGCTGTGATTCTGATGGGCTTTCCTTTGTATGTGATTTGTTTCTTTTCTCTAACTGCTTATAGAACTTTGTTCTTCTGTTGAGTTTCTGGAATCTAGTAGACATTTTCTTAAAGACCCAGCATAAATATTTTAGACTTTGAGTTGTGGGTTATGAGTTGTCCATTGCATCCATTTCTTTCTGCCTTCGCAGTATGACAGGAGCCAAGGACAATATGTAAATGGATGGGTATGGCTGTGTCCCAGTAAAATTCTATTTATGGTTGGAGTTACTGATGAATCGTTTCCACGGCCCACTTAGGGGAATGCTAACTTAAATGAGACAAGATTCTGTATGTTGGAACTTTTTGTTGTTTAATGTGCTAATACATGTTGTAAATCTTTAAGAGGATATAGTCTTTAGGAACTAGCATTGCTCTAGAATAAATCAGTGTTCTCAATGTGATTGTTCATTTGAGTCACTTGGCACACATATAATACTGAAAATAAACTTAATGTCTGAGTCCCATCCCTAACAATTGCATGACAGTTTCTGTAGATGGTGGCTCTGCATTTTCCAAAATGTGATTCTAATGTATAGCCATGTGAATGTGAACCATGAGTCTAGATGGTTTTTTGATCAAAGCTGTAAAATGAGCTGACCTTTTGTCCTCTGTAATGTGAGAGATTCTGAGAAGGAAGCCTGGTGGATTTGTATTGAATGGCCAAGTTAGGGAAAGCTGCAGGGGCAAGAAGAATGTTCACAATTCACTGACACTGCTCCCATAGATAATGGATGGCTTTAAAACCTGTAGGTCCTTATGTAAGTTAACAGACTCAGTTATTCTTGTTTATCATCCAAGCTATCCCAGAGACTCAGATGACATTTACCGAGTACTCACTGTGCTTTGTGTAGGAATTTAAAAAGGTGGAAGCCATGTGGTCCTTATATTCAAGGCACTCCTCTTAATGTGCAAGGATAGAGGGTAACAAGTTAGGCTAATGAAAATTAAAGTCCTGGGATAACAAAAGTCCTTGATCTTGTTAATTTAAGCACTTGGAGATTTTGAAATCACTCTTTATCTCTATAGGCCAGTGTCTTCACTGGACAAGATTCCTGTTGCACCTCTACCTTGCCTGACTTGGCTCAATATTTCCTAATCAACCTAATGTTCTCCTCAAATACATTCTCAATGTGGATTTCTTGTTAGCTACTACAGTTGGAGCTAGTCAAGATACAACTGACCTGTGTTCTGAGTCCTGAGGGGTTTGCAATACCAAACATTTATGGAAGAAACCCACTAGTGGGCTTTTAACTGAAGTCAGTATTGGAATTATGAAGTTTTGTTTTCCTACTCACTCAACGAATATTTATTGAGCATTTACTAAAAGCAGTTCTTTCTGGTAATGGGCACATACTTTATAAAAGCTGCAATAACAATACAACCTTGCAATCAAGTCTTTGGTTACTTTTGATACTAAGATGGGGAGCATAGTGAGAGAGATTTGGAGATAAATGAACAAACAGCTTATGTTGTGGGAACCAAGGATGTGAACCAATGGCTGTTTTATAGTGAGATTTGCTTATAATTCTGAGTTGTTATAGTTCAGAGTATAAAACATCTGGAGCTGCTGGAAATACTTTTGTATCCATCCTTATGAAAACCATGGTATAATCATCTCTCTGATTGGTGAGCTTAATTTACTTGCTTACTTGCTTAGTGATACTGGGATTAAACCCCCGGCCTCACACATAATAAAGTCCATGCTCTATCACTGAGCTACACCCCCATTTTCATTTATCTTTGTACTCTGTTAGATTCTACAAAACAACTAAGAAATTGCAACTAAGTATTAAAAATATATATATAATATAATGAGTTCCTGGGGAAACAGATGAGAATAGAAAATTTGAGATTTGATGGGAAATTGGAACACAGCAAAGTATACCATAATCTCCTATGTGCTTTTCAGAATCGAACTGCAGTTTTGCCTCTAAACTTCTTGAAAGCTTATTGTCTTTAAGGAGGCAGGATTCCCAGCTTGGCATTTGTTTTAATTGCTTTCCTGGTTGATGAGAGAAAATACTTGACATCCACAAGTTACAGGAGGAAAGGTTTATTTTGGTTCATGGTTTGTAGAGGTTTCAGTCCATAGTTGGCTGGCTCCAAGGCCAGGCAGCATGATGGGTTTGGGGGGTATTGCAGGGGAGAAACAGTCCATGACAGAGCAGGCACAAGACAGTAGCAGCAATCAGCAGCCTCCCTTCCTTCTGTTTTTTTTTATATTCATTGAGGCTATAAGTCTTTTGGGTGGTGCCACCCACACCCAGGGTAAGACTTCCATTATCCACACCCGGATCTATGCTAAACCAATTTAGGTATCACATACTCTTAATCCCAATATCACACATCCCAATCTAGCATCACACACCCATGATCCAGCTACTTCTCAAAAGCCCCACCTATGAGCACATGAGCTTTGGGGGAATGTCTAGATACAAGCCATAACTGCGTAGAAACCCATATAAGGAGTACCAGGACATATAGTAGGTCTCAACAGCACCCCTTTAATATTGAAGCACACATTCTGTTTTTCTGAAAGTTGTATATTTTAGCATTCCTTGTTAGAATGTGCAGACATGCCTTGAAAAACATGATACTCTGACAGGGTTTCTTGGGAGCCAAAGATAGTACAGGCAAGGTCATGGTGACTCACTGATGATCTGGACCACTCTGTAGCCAGTGGGACCTGTCAGGGAATCTTACCAAAGAAGCTAATAATAGCTTTTGGGTTTGCGCACCAATGATGATCTTGTTGGGTAATACATCCAGGTGTAGGAAGAAAGCACTAGAATTTACTGTACCTCTTCGTGTTTTCTCATCCTTAAGTTTTTTTCTTTTCATGTATTTTTACATGTAGTGTGAGTATAATAAATATACATCTGTGCAGATGAGTTTTTAAATTTCTGGTATTTTCAGGAAAACGATCTTTTAAAATTCAGCGATAACTCAACAGATAACCTGCCCATTTTCCACTATAAACAATTCTTTCAGCCTGGCCTTTGGTGTGAATGGACCAACAGAGTTTTGTGTTCTCTGTCAAAGTCCCGAGGTATTTATATTTTATTTTGATTGAATACAAATCCATCTGCTTTTGACATAAAATAAATCATGAAGTTTATGCACTCTGGTTGAAAACTGCAGTACTTACTGAGGACTCTTCATCCTTAAGAACATTTCCTCATTGGGAATCCTTTCCCAATTCTTTCCTTCTATGTGATGGAACACCAGAAGCTTAAATCAGGAGGAGGCTGGAGCCAGACATGCCTGACAGAGTGTATATGGGTGTGGTAGATGCTCCATAAATGTTGACTGCATGGCTAATCTAGAAATGAGTGTGCCTGGAAGCTGAGTATGTTGCCTTATACTTGTAATCTCAGCCTTTTGGGAGGCTGAGACAGGAGGACTGCAAGTTCAGGCCTAACCTGGGCAATATAATGATTCAGTGAGGTGCTGTCTTAAAATAAATAAAAGAGAGCTGGGGATATAGGTCAGTGGAGAGAGAGAGAGAGAGAGAGAGACAGAGACAGAGACAGACACACACGTTGGTGAAATTCCCATGACTTGGAACCTGTACTGAAAAGATAGCATAGAAAAGCTGTTTCTAAAGTAGGCAGCAGATACTGCTTGGTTCCAGCTTCTTTTCCAGCACAATTAAATACTGGATCTTGTAAGATGGTTTTGATTGTATGGCACAGATAATTATTACTTGTGGCTTTCCTAGACATGCAACAGAGAAATAATTCATGATGGGAAACGATTTCCTGATGGTTAACAGTTGTCTATTATTTTACTCAAAGGGTATGTCCATTTAAGTCTTTATTTATGGTTTTAAATAAGAATATATTTGTTGTGATATTTTTCTTTTTCCTAACAGAATTCTGCAAATGACTTTTAGTGACAAGGAAACAAAATTGACCAAGGGTTTGCTTTCAGAGTTTGAACTGAGGCTGTCTCTAGGATGCTTTTGGTGAACTTTAAAGGCTGCAAGTTAGTTTTGGAAGGTTGTCTAATGGAATTTTAATAGCCCTAGAAAGATGTGAAAGTGATCCTGCTACCTGGTGGTTTGTAAATCTGACCTTTGTGAGATGTTTTCTGGGCAAAAGTACTACTTTGTGATGCCAGCAGCTTTTATTGATTTTGCAGCGTCCGCAGTTTCTAACACTGGCTGTCAGTTCATTTCATTTGAAAAATTATTAAATTTCTTCTCCTGCTTGTGTGGGTATTAAATTGCCATAAACATACTTGCCCAGTGTCAGGTATGGTGAGCACAATTTTCTTCATGAAAAAAAATGTTTGTTAGTGGGACCTTGGCTGTTCCACAGAGGTTATAAATTCTATATTTCTTTTTATTTCTTGTTCTCAGTTATGCTTTTTATTTCTCTTGGTGAGTTCCAACACGTTTCTTATTATTTGTAAAATGAGAGAAAAAAGTTTGATTTAGATTGCTGACTCTAAAAAATAAGCTCTTCAGTTCATCATTTCTGATAGTGTCAAAAAAAGAAGACTGAAAATCAGGGACGAAGAGGATTTAACCAGGAACAGTATAAATGTGTAAGAATGAGAAAGATTTGATGAATAAATGAATTTAGCACAAGGAAAGGAAAGAATGATTAGATGGTCTGTATCTTCCCTCTTCCCCCTTCTCTTTCTCTTCCCTCAATTCTTCCTCCCCCTGCTCCCTCTTCTCCTCCTCTGGATCAAACCCCAGGGGTTTCTACATACTAGGCAAGCATTCTATACTGAACTACATCCACACGCATAGATATTTTTGATTTGTTGAATTTTAAGAAAAGTGAATACTTATGAGATAGTAATCATCTGTAGAAGTGAGATTTAAGCTTTACTGTCTCCAAGAATAACCTCTAGATTTTTGGAGTATGTGTTCAAAATGCTAATGGGGAAGAAATATACCACTCTTGTGAGATAATAAAAATCTGGGCCAGTTTTTCCCGTATAATAGGTATGTGGACCAGCTCAATTCTTCCCATGCTAGGCTGCTGCTTTAGTGGATTCCTGCTGCTAAAACAAAATGCCACACACTTTTAGTTTCAGGTATCAGGAGGCTGAAGTGAAGGAGTCACTTAGGCTTAGCAGTTCGAGAACAGCCCGGGCAACATTGTGAAACCTTGTCTCAAAAACAAAACAAAAAAAATAGCACAGACTTGGGTAGTTTGTAAAGAACAAAAATTTATTTTCTCATAGTTCTGAAGGTTGCAAATCCAAGTGATGTGCCAGGTTCAGGGTCTAGTAAGGGCCCAGTTTCTTTTTCTAAAATGGCACCTGGTTTGTGTGGTCTTTGGAGGGGTTGAACCGTGTCCCCATGGTGAAAGTGATGAAAATGGATGGAAACAGATGAATTCATTCCCTTGATCCCTTTAATTAGGGTTCTAATCCTACCCATAAGAGCTAAGCCCTTGTAGGCTAATATCCTAAAGGCCTCACCTCTTAATATTAGTGCATTGGGGATTAAGTTGCAGCATACTTTTGAAGATGACACAGACATTCAAATCATAGTGCCTCTCATCAATTCTTTTGGGAAGTTTTTAGAATACAGAATCTGATTCTGTTTTTGTTTTTGTTTTTTGAGACAAGATTTCATATATAGTTTAGGCTGGTGATTCAGAACAAGGCTATAACCTGATGTGAATGATTATGATCTTCCAAAATTCATAAATTGAAGTCTACTTCCCAATTTGTTGGTATTAAGAGGTATCCGCTCTTAAGGGGTAGGTGAGTAGGTCATGAGGATAGAAACTTTGCGGATGGGATTACTGCCCTATAGAAGACGCTTAAGGGAGTCTGTGGGCTCCTTGCACTATGTAAGGACACACATAAGCATTTCCCCATCCATATGTTTGGACACGCCAAGAGGCATCATTTGTGAAGCAGGGAGTGAACCTTTATGAGACGCTGAATCTTCTGGCCCCTTGATCTTGGATTTCCCAGCCTCCAGAACTGTCAGCAGTAAGTTTATGCTATTTGTAAATTACTCAGTGAAAAATACTTTGTTATAGCAATCCAAACAGACTTAAGACACAGGTCTGGGAATGTTTATTTTAAAAGCTTAACAAGTTTGAGAGTCACTAGCTTAGATCTTTTCTGGAGCCCACGTCTTTTTAGTTTGTATTGATTTTTTTTCCACTTTAAGTATCATGTTTTTGGTACAGTTTGAGTTTGGTCTTTCTAAACAATATCACACTGTTATAATTAAAAGAACAAAGAGAACTTTAATTCCCTTAAACATGTTTTGTAAAAGAAATACGCTTATATTATGGAAAAAAATTCTTGACTGTGTGTTAACATGAATGAAATAATTAGCTCATTTTTTGTGTAGGTATAGAAATATGTACATTTGTGTGGTTTTGAAACACACTTTTATTTTCTTAAGGTATACTGTTTTGTATTTCTGTTTGAAAAGAATGTAAATAAGTGCTCAGTTTGTACATTGTAGTGGAAATTTACAGTACTGCTAGTTTGGAAATATTTAATTTTGGTATATTTGCATGATGAAGGGTTATACAATTAGGAATACTTATGTTTATAAAGCTTACAATAACCTAAAAAATTTGGTTTCATAGTGTGGGTTACAATTACATATGGTGTAGTATCACAGATATTCTTAAAAAGAAGTAAGCAAAAAATAATTAAGAATTGAAAAAGAGGTCTGGGGATTTAGCTCAGTGATTCTGGCACCTGCCTCGAAAGCACAAGGTCCTGAGTTCGACCCCTGGTACCAAAACAAACAAACAAACAAGAATTTAAAAAGAAATTAAGCTAAACGTTACTTTTTGGGAGGGACAAAGTGTATTATATTTTTCTACTGTAATATTTCCTATATTTCACTCAGACTACATAAATAAAATGTACTTTAAGGAATTTCATTTAAATAATTTTTCAGGATAGAAAATTAGATCACATATATTTGAAGAGTTACTTTTTATCACTTGATTAAAATAAAAACAGACACGTGGCTACTTGAACCTTTTAGCAAGCCTAATTCTTTCTTTTTTTTTTTTATTGTTTTTCCCATTAAGTTTATTGGTACATTTTCGGTATAAAATACAGTTACATTCATCATTGGGATCTTGTACCATTACGTGAGTATCTTGGTTTTTATTTTTTTCCCCTTCCCTTACCCTCCCTTCACCCCCTCCACCCTTCCCTATTTGCAAAGACTTTGTTTCAATTTTTTCCTTTTCTCATACTTTTTCTTTTCCTTTTTTTCCTTTCCCCTACCCCTCCCACTTCCCCTGAACCTTTGGACCTTTTCATCCTGTTACACAATGTCAATTATACATTTTTAAATTACAATATCATGATCTAGGAGACATTACCACAGATTTTACAGAATTTAAAAGGATATAGAAAGCATATTTCAAAAATCTGTTTTGAAATAAATTTAACAACTTCTATGAAGTACCTTTGAAGACAAATTAATGAAACTAACTCTGGAGGAAATATAAAATTTGAAGAGCACCTATTAAAGAAAGTATATTCCTAGCTTGAAAACCTACCTGTATGACAACAGCAGGCTCATATACATTTTAACTGATAAATTATATCAAACAAAGAAGAAAAAAGAAGGAACACTTCTCCCCTCATTTTAGGAACTCAACATTGTGCTAATCCTAAAACTGGATAAAGATAATAGAAGAAAAAAGTATGAACATAGATAGAAATTTGTTTAACAAAACAAACTATTAGAAGTCAGATCCGGCAATATGTAGAGAGTGCTTTTATTACAGGGATAAGCCTAATTCTTTTTGATTGTAGAGTAGCCTGATATTGTAAGAATTTTCTTCTAGCAAATAATGGATTGTTATAAAACCTGCATCAGAGAAATCTGGAAGCCATTTGGCTTTCCCTTTTCTGTTTCCCACCTAACTGAAATCCTGTGAGTAAGCCAAAGAATTGCAGGATAGGAGGAAATTTGCAAACACCTTAGCTCTTTGTTTCCAGGTGAGAAGTGGAGAGGATTGTTCCCTAAGCTTTACAGCCCAGACGGTTCTCCCCCCACTACACTCAGGTTTCTTCAGCTGTACCTTAGTAACAGAGATCCCTTTCTGCATGGATGACTCTAAGAATATGGGAGGAAAAAAGATGAAGGGTAAAAGTTTAAGGAAAGGAAGGTTGTGTGCTGAAAAACTACACAGTGGCTCCTTAGAAGAGAGGCTTGAGTAGGGCTGGAGGGGTGATCTCCATTTGGAGGACAGTACAGTGCAGCTCAGGATCAAAGCCCACGAGGAGGCCCTGTATGCCAAGCTACGCTGCCTTTTCCCAACTCATCTTTTCATGTTGTCTGCTCACCCCACTGCTCTTGCTGAGTCTCTTGAACATAGCACTTGCTCCTTTTCTTTCACAGATCCTTCCTGTGGTCTCAGCAGGGCTGAATCTTTCCTATGAAAGCATTGGCTTAAGTATAACCTCCTCACATGGCCCTTGTCTGGCCATGCTTTGGAGGGGAGTGCTTGCCCTGTATTCTCTGTCATATCACTCTGTTTGTTTCCTCACAGCACTTGTAAGTTGTACTTTGTATCCATTTGTTATTCATTTATTTATTGTCTATTCTGAGAAGTTAGTGAGAATGCCCTTTTTACTCATCATTGCATTCTTGCAGCTTAGCATTGCACAGGGTGCATATAAATAAGTGGTTATCTAACTCCTTACTAGGAGAATGTTTGCTTTCCCACAGTTCCCTCGGCTTTTGGGGTGAAGTGAAACGTCAGGGGTGGGATAAGAGTATAACTAACATTTCTTGAGTCAGGCCTGTTAGAAGACTTGTGTGTGTGTGTGTGTGTGTGTGTGTGTGCACCTGATATGTAGAACAGAGCCCAGAAATATGTATGGAGGAACCTAAAAGTCCAAGTGGAGTCACCCACAAAGTCATTATCATAAAGAAATCTAATTCAGAAAGGAAAACCAAACTATCAAACTGGAAAAGTGGATAGTAAATAAACCCAAGCTCATGGAGAGTAATGGGAGAACGTTCCAAGTGATCAGTTAGAATAGGCCATATGGTTTGCCACTTGCAGATTGTTGTACTTGGCTCAAGGTTGAAATGGCATGTATGCAGTTGTTTTGAGATAGGGTCTCTTTGCATAGCCCAGGCTGGTTTCCAGCTCACAGTCCTCCTGCTTCAGCTTCCTGAGTAGCTGGGACTACAGATGTGTACTACCATGTCTGGTTCAACGCCCACTTTTGACATAGAAAGTATTTGAAATATTTAAGCTTTGTTGGTTTAACATATTACATAATTGTAGGTTTCTTAAATATATTTTTAAATAATCTAAGATGCAATAAATTTGATGAAACCAAGAATTCTTCTATATGAAATGTGGACCACCTACTAAAAAAATCCTGGAAGTCCATTACTGGAAAGGTCTCACTAAATGCAACCCCTTAGTTTTCATACTTTGTGTAGACACAGCTTTTCCATATTGTGCACTTGGCCATGTGCCTGACTTTGCTAATGGAGCATTAGAAAGTACAGCGCAAGCAGAAGTTTGATAAGCATTTGTGCCCCAGGGTTTGTCCTTGTGGAATATTACTTGGAGCTCTGAACCACCAAGTAAGGAGATATGGCTACCCTACTGGCCATATTATGTGGAAGCAGCGAGGCTTAGCCAGCCCATAGACATGCTAGAAGGTCTGAGTTGAGACTCCAGATATATGAATGAAGAAGCCATAGTGAATGTTCCAGCCACCACTTTGATCAAAATTCCTGTCCACCCAAATTTAGCCCAGATTGCAGAATTGTGAGCAATAGAAGTCACTATTGTTTTAAACCACTGACTTTTTTGTGATGTGCTATTTAGCAATAGATACATTGGATTAGATTTTTTTTAAATGTACTAATAGTGAAGTATCATTACACCTTTGTTGCATTTGTCTTACCTTTTAAAATTAGATAAATCTAGACTTGTTTTCCATTAAATTATATATGTGGTAATATTAGGACTGTGGTTTTAGAAATTACTAGCATTATCATCGGGAACTGTGGAGCCGAGAGAAAGGTTAAAAAAAAATTCAAAGAGCCCCAATGGCTAAGCACTGTGCGGTGTACAAATTTGTAAGTTGCCACTGTATAACTGCAGTAATTCAATATGAGCTTATTAAGTACTTCATAGTTTTGAATAAGAATAGAGTATTTTCAGTTCTGTTTCCATAGTTTGTTAGCTCTTTGTCCTTAAAGCCATTTATTCTCTCTCAGCCTGTTTTCTTACCTGGAAAATAGTGATAAAAATACTTAATCAGTGTGAAGATTAACTAATACAATTCTAAGCCTGTGATACTTGGAAAATGCTTATTAAATGGTTTCTTATTATTTTTAGTGATAGAAGAGAGCAAGACAGAGAAATATGAAAGGGAAAAATTAAATCATTACCTAGGAGAATACTTTATGTTCTTTCCAGCTTTAATTTTTTTGGTATACATACATACATGCTTTCACATGGGTGTTCCTTTGTTTACCTTTTCTTTTAGGACATACCTTTCGTGTTTTAAAGTATATTCAGAGCATCTGGGAATTTGGCTCCCATGCAGATTTTATTTTGGTAGGTCTGGGCCAGGGCCTGGGGGCCACATTTTCAAGCCCTCTGGGGATGTTGAAACTGTGTCCTTGGGTCACATTGGGTAGAAAGGGGCTTAGGAGATGATATAATATTTAGCCTCTCATATTTTGGTCTAATGTTTGTTCTTCAGCTATTACATCTTTTGGTACCATGTAGACTATTCTCTAGTCACACAGAAAGTTTTTCTTTATCCACCTGTGATAGTGCTTACTAGATGGAGTTAAAGTGATTTGTTTGAATATTTATAGCCTCCACTTTACCTCCTTAACAGTAAAGAGGCTTGGATCTTATCTTGGTATCATAATTAATGTTCAATAAATGTTTTTTGAATGAACTCACACATACATGCTCATTAGATTCTAATAACTGTACAATGGAAACTTTATCTTTTACCTTATCAATCAGAAATTGTGAGCATTCTCAGAGTGAACCTTGTGACTATCCATCTGTGAGTCCTGGGATGGGAAGGAGGAGGAGGAGCTAGCCGCATCACCATGGTTAGTAATGAGAGGAAGGTGGATTGTTCACAGGTGTGAGGTAATTCAGGGGGAGCAGTCTGGATGGAGTGCAGTTAACACTGTTTGTGTGTGTGAACATTAATGTGTACCCATCTAAATTATATAAGCTAATAATGGTAAACTAGATAATATTGGAAACAAAGCGAATTTTTAACACAGGAAATACTAAAGAAAACTGGAATTAAAAGTATATTTTCTTTGAAAGATGGGATTACTGTAAGTTTTATACAAGTGAATTCATTTAGTTTTTTTATATCTGTATTGTTCAGTATGATAAGATTTGTGCTTTATTTTTTAGACTTGAAATAACTTACAGTGTATGGTCTGACCTTTGGTTACCCTTGCATGAACTTTAAAATGTGATTTAGTACATAGTTGTAAGAAAAAAGGATAAGAGAAACTTGGCATTATGTGAAGTGGAAAATAAACTGAAGATTTTTAAATAACTTCTTTTCCAGTATTAGCCCAACATTTGAATGTCTCTAGCAGTATTTTTGAAGCTATTTTCAAGCAGTTTATGCTTTATGTAAATTCATAAATATTGCAATCACATGAAAAATATTCCCTTCTACTGTTAGGTTTTTTGACTTAAATTGATGACTTTTGAAAAATCTTACTTTAGTAAATATAAGAAAACTGTTGAGATTTCTTTTCTAGCACATTAGCTAAGGTTAGTGGGAAGTTAATCTTGATTGTTATTATTTAACATTTGTCAAGTGTGTATTAAGTGGGGGGGTTGTGATAATCAAATGCTGTTTACATTTTGCATGTTCTGTGATTAACGCTGGAGCATTAAAAGAAGCAAACTGTCATTTCTAAACATGGCTGGATAGCAAGTTATAAAACATTTTTTCATTAAAATCCATCACTTCTAAAATGTAAGATGCTACTTGATGGCTATCTTGTTCAAAATAATTTAAATAAAGAGAAGACTAAATGGATACCTGGACCAATATATTTTAGGTAAGGTATTTTTGAAATTGGATATCAGCTAATTCTTGACATCATATAGGTACCAATCAGGATTTTTTTTTTTTTTTGTACTAGAGATCGAACTGGGGACCTTCACTTGCAAGGCAGGTGACAGTACCACTAAGCTACATCCCTGGCTTCTTGACAGCATATATTCAGTCACAATATTCCTGATTTTTCTTGAGCATGAATTTCAGGAATGAAAACACCCATCTCTCAGTAAATAAAAATTTATTTCATATGCTACATAGTATTTACTGTAGCCTACTGCCAGTAAACATAAAACAGAACCTTGGCACAATCCTGATTTTATTTTCTCTCTTATTTGTGATGATTTTTTTCTTAATGCAGATGTGATTATAAATATAATTCAGATATGCTATTGCTGGACACTTACATTAATAAAATTGTCTAAGAAGTAGGTATCAAATAATCTTTGCATTTTAAATGTGGTCTTTTCATTTTTTCCTTACGTTTGTGTAGTGAATTACAGTTGTTGGTGCTTATTTTTCCTATTTTACTGAACCAATGAGGCTACACTTTGAGTCTGAGGATGAGTATTACAATAGAGATTTCCTGATTGACAGGTCAGTGCACTTTGTATTGTAGCATGCTGCTTTTGGGGAAAATCTTGTACTGTACTCAGTTACTTGATGTTGCAAATGTATTGGTTGCTATAGTGCAGTTTATTATAATAACTGAGGTTATTTTATCAGTTGGGATCATTTTGAGAGAAGCCCTCAGTGGAACTACAGTCATAATGTTCTTTCATGGTGGCTCTGCCACTTTTCCCAGGTGTTCAGTTTTGTTGTTCTAGGGTATTGTCAAAGATTGGATAACTGTTATAAACAGCAGAATGCTGAAAACAGGATCCAGCTATCATTTTAGTCTCTGGAAATGTTAATATACCATGAGAAAAGCATTTTAATATATGTACTGTATTAGTAAGACTACACTTAAGTACATTCAATAAGTAGTACATAAGGTACATTTAAAATAATACCCCTGAAATTATCAAAAGATCTGTCAAGTTCAGACATTAAAAATGTTTAAAATAAAAGAAAACCCTTTATTTCATACTTTAAAATGTACACTGAATGGATACAGTAATGATCTTAATGATGCAGAAAGATTAGTTCTGCTAGATGTACCTATTAATTTGAAGCTTAGGATTCATGAAGATACTGAAAGTCTCCAATGTACCCATCAGAGTAGCCTGATTGCCTAAAATCCATGTTCTCCTCATGCCACAGACTTGCATTAAATGAACTGTGAATTTTAATTTGAAATTATTTGCAAAACAATGTCTATAAAAATGGGTTTATAGCTTGGAATCTGGGTACTTCAGAAATGCTGAGTAAATCCAGTTCATCTTTTGCTGCCAGTTGTGCATGTTTTTAATTTTAGGCAATTGCATTTGTGATCTGCTTATATTTTGCTTTACTTTTTGAGAACCAGTGCTCCAAAGAAAGAAAAAATAAACCCACTTTTGTTCCTAGTTTATTTGCAAACCAGGTCAGACGCCCTTGATTAGCTCTCAGTTGGAGGATAATTTGAACCTTGACAGATTGAACCCAAACAGCAGGGTTTCTCTAGTCTGGCCAACAGATAGAAAAAATAAAATAAAAGCTAATTCCAGTTCACAAGCTGTATAACAGGACTGAATAAATGTGCAACTGTTAATGAATAGTTATTTCAAATATTTACAAAAGGCCTAAGAAAAAAGAAAAGATTAGCATCTTAGGCAGCTGTTCTAAGGGAAACCTATTAAAATAAACATGATAAATGATGCTCAAGAGCTAATATATCTGTCAAATATCAAATACATTCAAAGAAACAACTGTTTCAAGGGGGGGAAAAACTATTAAGACCCCTTTGGGCATTAGAGCTGCCTTGCTTTTTGCTTGTGGGGATTTTTGATCAGAAATTTGTTCTCATTTTTTATTAAATTTATTCTTTAACTTTTCAAATATTCATACAGATATTGTAGATTGTAAGGCTCTGTGTTGTGTCCATTGTGATTAAAGTAGGTAAATTGTTGTTACTGTTGTTTCTTGGTGATACCGAGGTTAGACGTTTTTATATTCACCCTTGTATCATTACGATGAAGATACTCGTTATTTTGTGGGATTGTGGATTACGTGATGGTTTGTGTTCGACAGTAGCACCATTTTACCATCATGACAATTTGCTAGCAGTTGCTACCTACAAATGGAAATTATTGCTGAAGCAGTGAAAGGTTGATTCTCAGTGCTGGCTGTAGTTAATATTGACTGAAGATGCTTGACAGTGTTTCTAAAAAACCTCTCCTCTCTTCATGCAAAATGGCCTTTTAGCATTTAGCTGAAATTAACACATACTATACTTGACATATGTGGACTATCAACATCAAGACTGCCATTCTTATTTTTAACTATTTCTTGATATCTTGAAAGTCTGTGGAAAGAAGCAATTTTAATTTTCTGAGGCTTGGATTTGCATTTGAGTAGCTTATGCTCTGAGGCTACAGTGGAGGATCAAGTCATTTATCTGGTGAGCCAGCTCAGCCAGCAGCTCAGCTTTTATATCTCAGTGTAATATAGAGTAAAACTGTTAAAATTTTACAGTCATAAATTATGAAGTCCTTGTTTCTGTGTGGAAGATGTCACCTAGAAGGAAACCAGCTATAACGTGTGGAGTGGATTTAGATATTTGTGAATGATGATAATCTATTGCATTAATATTGGAAAGCTTGTCAGTACACGCCTCTCTCCCCTGTGTATGTGATTCAGTGCTGGAGGTGAACTCATATGCACTCTTCCAGTGAACCACATCCCCAGATCTTTTTTTTTTATCGATAGTATCTCACTAGGCTGCCAGTCTGGCCTCGGACTTGCCATCTTCCTGCCTTAGCCTCCCAAATAGCATGGATTACAGGTGTGTGCCACTGTGCTCAGCTAATATTTAATACTCAATTATTTTGATTTGAGGTGATTTCTAATTTTTAAGATGTGATTCTTTACTAGTAGTGAGTGTAGGTCATTTTGTGAAAATGCAAAAAGCATGTTCATGCGTAAAGTGTCTGCTTTGTAGGGAATGATGTCTGTGGTACAAATGCATAAAGCACTTTGGTCAGGATCTCAGCCTACTGATTAGATAGAATGGATTATTAGGACCACTGTGTATTTTCTGACCAGTTGCCAACTAATGGAGAAAGTAATACATCCTCACCCTCTTCAGAGAAGACAAACATGATTGCATGGTAAAGTCAGAAAATCATGAGACTTTGTAATCTGGCCCTTTTGTTTTTCCTTCACATTCCATTCTTCTCCATGGGTGCCGGTTTACAGCAGTTTCTTTATGGATGCATTTCCTCTCTCCTAATCCTGCCTGGTGTCATCAGAGCTCTCTAGTCACCTATCACCCAGAATAGCCTTTAATCCCCATTGATTCATTTCTACTCACTAATGTAAAAATGAGAAAATGGGAGAGGGATTACGAAAGAACAGAAAATGGATGTATAGAAGGCCCCTTAATGAGTAGTAAGTAAACAGACGAGGAAGAAAGCCAGCCAAATTTGTCCTTTCTTTTGAGTCACTTGTTGCTTCAGTATAATAAACAAGGTTATGCTTATTAAATTGCTGTTTAATTAATTGAAGTGCACATATACATGAGGGAAGTTGTAGTATGGTCTGTACATATAAGAAAGGCAGTATCAACACTGTTGATGTTTTTAAATGATGACTTTCCTGTTTCTACTGTGTTGAAAGGGTACTAAATATCACTCCCACTCTAAAAGTAGTTTTAGTGAAATCTGAAAGGGTCTGCTTCTTATTTATTCTGGACTCCACTCATAACACTAAATTTTCATGTTGTTCTACAGTTATATTAGACTCAAACTTGGACTCTCTTTGTGCTCCATCATTGTAATTTACTCACTGGGTTGGTACATTCTCTTCAAGACAGTTTGTCTTGTGCCTCCAGCTGCTCCCCAATAGCCATTGTGCTGAATAAGCACTTATTTCAGGATGTCCTTGATACAATTAATGCCGGCATCTGCACAAGCGGCCGCGGCAGCAGCAGCTGCAGTGCCTTATGGAAGCCAACTTCTGCTTAGCATTGTGATAAAAGAAATAGTTTTGAGCTGGAAGCTAATGTTGGCTTATTTTTAGCATAAAAAGAGTTGCACCTGCTAGGGCTAGCAGAGGACTGAGGTTTGTTGATTACACGTTCTTGTTAGTGCCATTGTTATTGGTAAAATGGGCATGATGTCATCCCTATCAAAGTGAATTGGCACCCCGTAGAGTGACAAATAATTTACCCTCTGTGGATTTATCAGCATGGGCCGTGTGTTCGAAGTGACTGCAGTACTGAGTTTTCACAGTTGAATGCTGTGGAACTGCAGAGGTGTATGGAAATGAAAGGGATTGATACTTGTAATCAGTGCACATAGTAATGGCAAGGTGTAATGAAACATAAGTGCACATTTAGGGTAATTATGCTGCTACCAGGTGGGGCCCTGGGGCTTTGCATGTATGGAAGCTGCTTGAGGTGGCGGATGTGCAGTGAGGAATCCTGCAGCACCATCTGGTAGATTCGCATTTTCTCATTAATTCTTCTGTCCCCTAAGTCTGGACTACATTGACTTTGAACAGCTCTTCATCTGTTCAGTATCTCATCTCAGTTTAGATGGGAGTTGCTCTCAACAGTGGGATTGGTAGGATGTAATTTATAATCTCAGCTATGTGAAATATATTAAAACAAATCATCTAGTTAATTTTCCTTTTGAGTAATGTTATATATCCTTGGTAACATTCACATGACCATCTGATTCTAAACCACTTATCATTTTTTCTAGTTATTTTTAATAAAATAGAATAGCTGTTAAATCGGCCAAATGAACTTTTTCCTTCAAACTGACTTATAAGTCAAAGTATAATGTATATCTAAAAGAGTGAATGGTTAATAAAATACATCTTCTTTGGTTATTTTAATTGTATATTTTATTTCTATTTAATTGTATATTTTATATTTTATTTCTATTATGTTATTTCTAATTTTCTGTATTTCTGATACAATTTTTGCTTCAAATACAACAAAAGCTTAGCGAGACCCTGTTTCAAAATAAAAAATAAAAAAGAGCTGGGAGTATAGCTCAGTATGAAGGTCCTAGATTCAATCCCCTGTACCACAAACACAAAACAAAACAAAACTTTGTCGGTGAAGGTGTAGAATAAAAAAGTTAGTGATGGTTGTACAATAGTATGAATATACTAAATGCCTTTGAACCTATGCACTTATGAATGGTTAAAATGGTATAAAAGAAAATAATGTTTGAGGTTATTTGTTTTGTAGGGAAGTAAAATGTTTATAACTTGCTAAATTAATGTTCCTGAATATTTCATATATTATTAAAATATATTTAAGGCATCAAGCATAATGTTAGGTAGCTCCTGTAGGACTGCTTTTTATTGATGTGTATATTAATATCATGAGACATTTTAAAGGAACCTATAATATGTATTCATATAACACAAATATTAGCAGTAAAGTAGCATCTGATAGCTGGCTTTTTATACTGTATATTGTATAACAGAGTGCAGTGTGTAAAAATAATTTGGTCTGTGTTCTATGATTGCATTTAAGTGCCATTAGATTAGTGATTTCACATTCACTTTCATAAGCGCAAGTGTAATACATGTACTGAGTAGTAAGAACTTTCTGTAAATAATGGAAGTGCCCTGATTAAAAATTTCCACTGAGAGTCCCTGTGCATTTTGTCATTTCATTTCCATGAATGTTCCTAAGATGGAAAACGAGAGAAAAACATATTAGTTTCTTCCAGAATCTGCATAAATGCTCACAGTGAGGTCCCTGAGGTCAGTATTTGTCAGTGCAGTGCCACAGGGGAGTGGAGAGCTTTTGTGGTGGTGACATTGCTGTCATCTGAGTGTTCTGTCACTGACTGCAGCCTGGTGTCCAGACACCTTGGGCTCCATGAAAGGAGAATTGCGATCTATTTTGTCCTGTAAAATGCTACTAAAATTTTTCATATTTATACTGAATAAACCAATTAAAAGGTTAATAAACTGCATATTAATTTACACCCCCTTCTTTTTGTAGATATACTTTAGGGCAGCAATGAGACATGTTTGAAAACTCCTTTTAAGTTACCTCTTGACAAAAAGTATATCAGGAGTACTTTATTTTTCTCTTAAAGCTTATTCATTTGTGGTCAAATAATTTTTTAAAATTCTTTTATTCGTACATTTTAGGTATACAACACAATTACGTTTCTCATTGGGAACTTGTACCTTTACATGATGCATCTTGGTTCTTATTTTTTCCCCATTCCTAGCCCTCCCTTCACCCCCTCCACCCTTTCCTATTTACAAAGACTTTATTTCCATTTTTTCCATTTCTCAGCATTTTTCCTTTCCCTTCTTTCCTTTCCCCTGCCCTTCCCACTACCCCTACCCCTTTGAACCTTTTCTTCCTATTTTGCATTATCGATTATTCAGTCTACTCATTGGTACATTTTAGGTATACAGTATAATGACATTCATGGTTGGAAATTTGCACCTTTACATAGTCTCTCTTGGTTCTTATTTTTCACCCTTGCCCAGCCCTCCCTTCTACCCCTCCATTCCTCCCTATTTACAAAGATTTTGTTCCTATTTTTCCATTTTCTCATATTAATTCCATACCCTTCTTTCCTTTCCCCTATCCCTCCCACTTCCTTCCCCTTTGCCCTTTTTCTTCCTATTTCTCAAAGAACTAGGTCTGGAAGTCCCATTTGACCCCGCTATTCCACTGCTGGGGATCTTCCCCAAAGAATTAAAAGAATCATACCACAGTGATATATGTCCACCCATGTTCATAGCAGCACAGTTTGTGATAGCTAAAACTTGGAAACAGCCCAAATGCCCATCAACTGGAGACTGGATAAAGAAAATGTGGTTTTTTAATAAAATGGAGTACGACTCAGCCATAAAAAATGAGAAATTAGGGACATTTATAGCTAAATGGATGCACATTGAGGCGATACTCTTAAGTGAAATAAATAGGACACACATGTATAAATACCGAATAGTTTCTCTGGTGTGAGAAACTGAAAGTGTAAATAAGGACTAAAATGTATAATAGGTAATGTGGTCAAATAATTTAAATATCAGGACTTTTGTTTCTTGTACATTTAATACACTTGCTAGATCACCTATCTACCAGGCTGTGGTAGAATCTTGAATCCTAGCTTGGCTACTGACCAGCCTTGCGACTTTGAGCAAGGTACTTATCCTTTCCAAGCCTCAGCCTTGTCATCTATGACATGAAAATAATACTTCTTTATTCTGCATAAATTGTGAGAATTCATGATAATACAGCCCTAGCGTAACGGGCTAAGACATTCAGCATTATTTGGTCATTGCTTTTAATAGTTCCTGTTAACCAACAAAAAAGCAATGCCACCAGAAATGGTAAAGAAGTCCTACTCTCATGATTAGATTATCCTCAGAGAAATTAGTGCTCAGGAAAAGCACCAGAATAAGTCATTATCTCCTATTTGCTAGTGGTATCGCTTGTGTTTAGATGTCCTCGCAAAGCCTCATGTGGATGAGGTGGGGCTATTTTGGAGGTGCTGAATCTAGAGTGTATGATGCTGGGATTAATAGCATGTGATTACTAAAGCACTACACCTGAGTGATTGATTTGGCACTGCCCTAGTCCTGGTAGTCTGAATAAGATAAAAGGGACAACTGTTAAGGTTCCTTGTTGACTTTGCTGTCTTCTGTAACCCTCTGCCACCCTGCCTTGGAGCCAGCTGATTATGGACTGAAACCTCTGTGAACTGTAAGCCAAATAAACCTTTCTCACTTTAACTTTGGACTTTGGGTATTTTGTCTCAGCAACGAGAGAAAAGTAACCAAGACAGCGAGTACCACCCATTCCCACCAGCACCCACAATTTCAGGGTTATGGAAAAAATGCAAATTGAGTAAAGGGCATTAATCAATTCTGAGAAATACCTGTGGGTCTCATGACAAGATTTTAAAATATGTAAGAGAAAATTCATAGGATTAAAAGAAAACAAAATGGAAATATTACCTTATGAAAAGATTTTTGTAATATAATAATATACATATTTATCACCACATTAAATAGCAAAATTCAGCTGAGTGGCTAATGATTACCATAATTCCAAAGTAGGACATCTTTCAAGATAATTTTGGAATAACTGTGATATGTTAATAACTATGATATGTGAATAACTATGATAATAATGTGATATGAATGAAAGTATCTTTTATTTCTTATGGGGAAAAAACCACAGGTACTGTCGGTACCTGTAACTTATAGCCTACCCACAGTTATAAAAATGCTAAATTTTGGCAAGAGATAAGTTAAAACAAAGTTATAATACATTTTTTTTTCCCATTCCATGTCAGGCCCTCTCCCCATCCCAGCCAAAACATGTCCATGAATACCTTCAAGACCCAAGGTAAAAACCCTGGTGGAGCATGAATAACTCACAACTAGCTTTCTTAATGAAGAAGATGTAAACAACAACTGTAATGACAAAAACTAAGAAACACTTATCAGAAGCAAGGAAATGGTTCAGAGGCTGGAGGTATAGCTAAGTTGTAGAGCATTTCCCTAGGTTCCCCTGGGTAGAATGCCCCAGGCTCCATTCCCATTACCATACACAAACACACACACACACACACACACTAAAAAAACAATCTAAGAAGAGAAGGAGGACGATTAGCACAAGCAGATTGGCAGTTTCATGTTGTCCTGGCTTTTGACCAACACCCTTGATTGATACATCCTTCAATACTACCTCTGTCAGTCCCCTCCTAGAAGGTGAGCTATTTCTTAGAAAATGACGGTTTCAAACATATTTTATTTTAACCAGAATTCTAATTTCCCATGAAATATCATTCCCTATTGAATTTATGTGTCAGAGCCCTATGCCATTCAATTAGATTACAAACCAAATATCTCTAGCTTCAGCAGTGAACAAAGAATGCTTAAGCACATAGTAAGCTCAGAGTACACAAATGATTTAATCTGAGCTCAGATAGATGCCTCAACTAAAATCTTAAAATTATTTTGCCCAGATATGGAGGAATAGAAAAGATTTAAGTATATTCCTTAGAAGTCCTGTTGGTGTGTGTGTGTGTGATTGAGAATGAACTCAGGGAATGCCAGACTATATTCTCAGCCTTTTTAAACAATTTTATAGTATTTTGAGATAGTCTCACTAAATTGCCCAGGCTGGCCTTGAACTTAGTTCTCCTGCCTTCACCTTCTGAGTATCTGGAATTGCAGGTATGTGACCCCTCAGCCTTGATATTTTTAATTCTAGAAAAAAACCCACAAAAATATGTCATGTGTCTGAAAACATATCCAATGACATATTTTTGAACATATTTTAGCATATTATTATTGAACATATTTTAAGTATATATTTTAGAATAGCAATATTTTCCTTATTATTTTGAACAAGCTTACTTTTCCTAATGTGCTCTTTTCTGATCTCTTTAAAGGGTTAGTTCACTGTTATACTTTTGATAAAATTGTTATCAGAACTAAGCAAAAATAGTAGTTTAGAAAGGGTCATTGGAGTGTAGAGAAAGACTAATTTTGGCTTTCGAGATGGTACAGGATTCTAGAAGTAACCTTTAAACTGTTTTCAGAGGCCCTGTGGAATGTGTTAGATAGTGATATGAAAGGACAGTCCCATTCCAGGCTGAGAAATGGAACAGACAAATACTAAATGAGATACAGGCATGTGTGTTTTGATGAAGGAACACTGTGCACCCTGAACAGCTGGGTACGTACATGGTAGTGTGCAGTAGGATTCTTTGGGGACCACATTGTTGAAGCCCAGTGTCCCATACTAAGAAGCTTAACTGTTATTATGTAATTATTGGGGAAAAATCAATTTTTTTCTTTTTTTAATCTGAACACATGAATGAATGTATCCTTTTAGAAAATAATGCAGATTGCAATAGGAAATATGTTTTGAAAAGGGAAGATGTTGGTGCGAGGTAGATCTTGATCTGTTAAAATGTCCCAGGTATAGGACTTAAATTTTGGCAGAGGTTATTGGGAAAAGATAGTCTGAAACCAAAGAATATTTCAGGGTATTGATTCTGAAAAACTGCAAAATGAAGAAACCTCACAGTGACTGAATTTTGTAGTGTGAGTAACTGGGAAAGATGTACCAACAACAAAAATAGAGATTAGAAAAGGAGTAGCATATTTTAAAGAACAGTTTTAGCTTTGGCTTGGTGTACTATGACTTGAATGTGTGTGCCCCTCAGATATATGTGCAGAAATCTAATCCCCAGTGTGTTGGTATAAAGAGGTGGAACCTGTGGGAGATGAGGACGTGAGAATGGGAGCCTCGCCCTCAGGAAAGAGGCTTGAAGGAGCTTGGTCACCCTCCTGTTCCATCTGCCGTCTGAGCATACATGGCAGCGACCAACTGTGAGGACTAGGCACCATCATAGAATTTGCTTATGGCTTGCACTTAGACTTCCCAACCTAGAATTAGAAGGAAAAATAAATTGCTCTTATTTACTATATATTTTCTAGTGTGGTTTTTTTATCCGAGCCTGAATTAACTAAAACAAAATAAGTCTCTTTTTTGTAGAAAAATGTAGCTGTGCATTTCAAAGTATCATCTAAAGCTTAATTCATATAAGTGTTTAGTTCAAGTGAAGTTTTAGGATTCAAGCTTTGGAGCAGAAAACTGAAGAGGTAAGGTTAAGTGCTGGCTTTTTTTTTTTTTCAACCCAGGTTGAATGGGATAAGATTTAAGAATAGTTGTTTGGTGTGAGAACTAGGAGCTCACTGATTGTCTTGAGAGCAATTCCTACCAGGAAGTTTGTGAAAAATTAATAATTTTATCTGAGGCCTGAAAGATTAGGAAAGGACTTGGAAGTCTGCATTTATAAACACTTGGATGATGCTGATGAAGATGAAAATAATCATAATGGCAGCTGATACATATTGAATGTTTATTATATTCCAGGCACTGCTGTAAGTTGTTTGTAACTGCAGTCTCATGAGAATCCTATTAAGTGTGTACTGTGATTTGCCTGTTTTGCACATGAGAAACTGAGACATAAAGAGGTTTCATAACTTTCCAAAATTTATATATCCAAGAAATGGTGTTCTGCAGCCCATGATCTTGATGATTCTGGTATTTTCAGTAAGTGCCAAGAATGAGAGCCTGGGAGCAGGCCCCTCAGAGTTGATCACAGAGCTACCCTCACATCCACCCAGGCCTGTGTTACTATATCTGTTTCTGGGAGTATTTTAAAAGGCACTGCCTTGTTTCATACTATAATTCTTGTAACATTCTTGAACTTACATAATTTTTAATATTCTTAGAGTCTTAAAATATGTAAATGGCCAAGCTTTTCTTAATATCCAGGAGGCTCTAGTAATTGCAGAAGATGTTGGATTGCGACAAACCTAGTTACTAAAGAAAGGCAAGGAAATCAAAGTAGTTAGATTTTGGAGATTAAGGAATAGTAGTGGCAAATTCAAAATTCTGTGTAAAGGGTTTTAAGGTCAGCAGTCCCAGATGGGGGGAGCTATGGCTTGAAAAGCAGTGCTGATTTTACTTGGAATGATGTCTGTTTGTACAGGCTTAGAAGGGCAGCAGACCTGGGATATAGAGGTAAATAACTGGGGTTGGGATCCGTGGGAGATTACTAAGCACCCTAAATGCTACCTTTTTGTGTCCCTAAGTATGGACAGAGGGGAAATTGTATGGGAAATGAGCAATTGTATGGACAAAACAGTGTTTTTACATTGAGAGCTGTTTCTCCATGTTTCTACATTAGGAGGAACAAGGAAATAGAAAGCAAAATTTGGTATTAATGGAGAAAAGCATCTTAATTGCAGGGTGAACATTTTCAGAGATGGGAAAGGATGATAAAGTTAGATGAGCAAAAGGTTAGGGACATCTGATGAAACAAGAAAAAAGAGTTCATGTAAAAAATTGAGAAATTTTGAACTGTAGGAAGGTTAAAGACTAGAAATGTGTGCTCTTGGCTCTCTTAATAAGTAGGTAGCAAGGTTATCTGTTCTGTTCTCAGTAAGCACTGAGGATATCGGCAGAATCATATATGACCTGATAATTGTGTATCTTTCTAGACCTTTGAATTGATAAAAATAAAGCCTTAGAAGTCTTTTTTAAATGTTTCACTATTTAGAATTAAACTGTCTCACCTTCAATATTGTTTCAGAGATGGAGGAGGTGGGGTTAGATGACTGATTCCAGGAGGGGGCAGCAGTGCTGTAAGCATTGCTTTTGGGTCTATCCTTTCTCTGTTCACTTGCTTTTTAGAAATTAAACAGTAATGTGTTTTCTGTCTCCATTACCTTAACTGACAAGCAAAAACAAAAACCATAAGCAGGGCCTATAAAGCTATTTAATAATCTCACAATTTAACAATTTATTTGTCTCACATTACTAAACATGGCAATTGTGGAATGTATAAAGGTGCTGTACATTATCCTCATATATAATAGTTTTACTGGAAACATTTTGGTATGATTTAAACCTAGTTTTTCCTGACTCTGTGTATGATTTGTATAATAAGACATTCAGAAAAGGTTCACCAGCTTAAATAGCTTTTAAAATATAAACTGTGGGACTTTAGAACTAATTGGGCTTGTTGAAAGAATTTTTAACATATAAACATTAATTTTTATTGAGCATGGACCAAATCAAAAAAGGCTAAGCTTACATGTTAAAATCATTTGACAATCATAGTGCAGATTCAGAATTTCTGAAAATGTAAATAAATGAAAATGTGGGTGTGTTTTACCATCTGTAATGAATTAGCATTCCATTTTTACCAGCTGCTGCTGGGGTTTTTGAGGCTGACTCAGGATCTGAACACACTGATGGGTTGCTACTGAAAAATTTAAGAACCTATAGCTTAAAACTGGCAGAGCAGGACTGGTGATTTTAGAAAAGTCTCTGGAATTATAAGTAGCAGATTCTCCCATGTGGTGCAGGAAATAAGCATATATTTCCTATACAGGTGTTGCCAGATGAACCAGGAGGATGAGCTACTACTACTTGTTGTGAACACATCCCAAGCATCCAGGGTGCCACTACTGTTGGGTGTAGCACCATCCCTAGAGGGAATACCAAACAAACACAGGAAGAAAAAGTCTTTAGCAATCATCTCTTACGTAAGGGACGTATTTTAAGCAAAACAACAGTATTTGTGCATTGGTGGGAAATTTTGTACTCAAGGTGAAATTCGCTTATATTTTTTTTATTTTTAAATTTTTTATTTTAAGCATGCAGGAGATAATGATTTCTTGGAAAAAATATAAATTTTAAAGTCAGGACAGAACTAGTTATGACTTTAGATTCTGTCCCTTCTTGGCCATATGTTCTTGTCTAACAAATTTCTTAAACTTTCTGAGCTCTAGTTTTCTTATCTGTAAAATGGTCATCATATCTGCCTGATAAGGGTTGTGACAACAATTTCTATTTGTTGGAAAGCCACCATAGTATGATAGAGTTCCTACAGGCCTAAAAATAAGTAAGTAAAGGAAACAAAACAGTGGCCTGTGTGGTCACTGTGCCTGGCTGGGTATCTGTTGAGGTCACACACTGTGTTATGATTTGTGATAGTCTGAATACAAAATAAGTATGAAGGTTTAGCATTTTCTATATTTTAATGTGGTTGAATGATAGTGTACTCACTTCAAAGCTAAGAAATTACTTTTGTGTTTATGTTTTTACTATTTTCTCCTTTGCATAGATTTATTGAAAGGACACATTTTTACTGGGAGTTTTTTGCTTGCTTCAGAATTGCTTACATTGTCAGTTTCTTGCAAACTCAATATATTCTGATCCTATAAGTAGAAACAGAGAACTCCTGAATAATTATCAGATATTTTGTTTTGTTTTCTCATGTTGATGAGGGCAGTCACCTTCCTTCTGAATATTTTGGTTTAGCACATTTAATTAATGAAAACAATGTTAAAAGGTTGATCAGTTCCCAGTATAATACAAATACATACACATGTGTGCGCGCGCCTGCACGCGCGCACACACACACACACACACACACAGAGGCATACACGTGGCAGAGATCAGTTGATCACTGTCTCTCCCCTCTTCTTTATTACCAATCTTATTATACACTAGATATTATAAATTTTATGCTAGCTAAAACCCACACTAAAAAATCAATACATGTATTCAATCAACACATTTAGCATATAGTATTTATTTGGTATTGAAAGACATAGCAGTGGATGTACAGTTTTGACTGCATAGAGCTTACATTCTAATAGACAGTGGTGCAATTGCTACAAATACAGGAGAATGAATAAACATTTACTTGTGGTCTGATCTGTCCTGTTGTGTTGTCAGGGAAGCTTTCCTGCAGCAGTGATGTAAAATGTGGAACGCTTCACCCAGAATAGATTTGTAGCAGCAGTTATGATTCACAGGTATGAATATACCTCAAATGTTTAAGGCATAGCTATTCTGACCCTGACAAACTTGTGAATGTCATACATAAATGTTTATAATCTAAAACCTGATGAGATTTAAGACATTTTTAGCTTAATATCATGAAAGCATCATGGGAGTTTTTAGATCCCCCTTTGGCTGTACTTGCTGTTCTGTTCCCAACATCACGGAATCTTCAGGTGTCCTGGTGGGCTGACCTGGCCGAGACGCAGCCATCCTGCCATTACACAGGCCAGCCTGAGCTCACTGCCCTGGGGCGAAGACCTGTGTCATTGATTTACTAGTGACTCACTGTGCATTACTGTCACTGGTCCTGACCCTGCTTCCTCAGCTGTAGTTCAGTCCCAACTCAGAGAACCTATTTGCAGCCCTAAATTAATTCTGTGTACATGTCTTACTGTTACTCATCCATGTGTGACTCATGACTTGGCTCTTGTTTTAAACTTGCATTAGGGTCTCTCCTAATTGAGCCTTCTTTCTCATAGAAGTACAATCGCTTACCCTGCTTTGACTTGTCTTTTGGATGTTTAAAGTGTCTGTAGTTGGTTCCTTAGGCTGGGAAGAGCTGTTTGTGGTCTCTTTTTTAACTTTGGCCCTGACCATCCTAATTTCTGCTGCTCCTGCCAAATGTACCTATTCACACTTTTCTGTGTGTCTCATCTTTTCTTACCAAGATGCTGGGTTCTTGCTGACCCTGATTCCTTTCTTCACACTGAACTCAGAATTGCTACATCAGTTTTGGAACGTAGCCTGATTTCTCCTGCCAGAGGTAATTTCTCCTTTCTCTTGAGTATTTAATGATATTTTACTTCTTCACTCTGTATTGTGATTATTGGTGCTGTGTCTTACCACCTGTAGTAGTGTGTACGATGTTTTAGTGAATTTTGCTAGTGGGATGGAGTGGGGAATCCAGACTTTAGATAGTAGCAGAGAAATGCAATATTGAATGCCCTTCCCATTTTATCTAATAAGCCTCTCCCTCTACCCTGCAGGCTTTGATCTGCAACAGTCCTCTCTACTCACCTACCACAGAACTACCCTGCCCTTGTTGCTGCAAACCACACAATGTCCTGGATTCCTTCAAATATTCAATAAATCAATAAATCTGTAAATCTAACCATAACAGCCTTATCAGATTTTAAATAAAATCTCCCTAGCAGTTGCTCTGGTGCTAAGATAGAGAAATATCTGCCAAGTCTTAGGACCAATCAGATGGCTTCCTTTTCATTTTTGTGGACCCAGAGTGTCCCTTGTCCCACCTACAAAGCCAAGCTTCTTGAAAGAAGCAAAGATACTTTGGTGGTGTGAGGAGAGGGCAGTAAGAATCTCTGGTTAGTTTGAAGTGTTGGGTCTTCCTGATCAGGAGTGTTTACCTCTTGAGTTAAAAACTGCACTCCTATGGTTAAAAAACACTCTCAGTAAATAGTGCTTCCTGCCTCAGAGATGCAGTACCAGCCATTCTAACAGTTTTTATTTATTCCCTTTAATTTTAAGAAACAACGTTATTGGGTAATCATTCTTTGATAGGAGAAACAGAAATTCAAAGATTCATTCAGAAAGCAAAAATGTATGTTCTGGGGTCAGGCTCACTGTTGTCTCTGGCTGGTAGTTTCAAGTTTAGACTTCACTCCCCTTTGTTGCTTGATATCAGCAAATTCCTTCCTGCTCCTGCTGGATTTCCTAGACTCCTCACTCTAGCTCTCCTGACTTTTCTTACCTCTCTGGTTCTAAAAGTTGTCCATGTTTCTCTGGACTTCAGGTTCCTACTGTGTGCAGTGACCCCTTCTGTTTGCTGCCCACACCCTGGAGTAGTGCTGAGCCTTAGCTTCCAACCTACAAAAACAGAAAGTTGCCCAAGTTTTTAAAGACAGAGCCTTTTCTTTGTAGTCAAAGCTTTACCTTGACTGTCCATTTTTAAACTATAGTACAATTTTAGAGGGTGGGGTGGGGGATGGAACTGGGGATTGATCCCAGGGTCTTTACAGTTTGCTACATCCCTAGCCTTTTTAAAATTTTTGTTTTGAGGAAAGGCCTTGCTAAGTGAGGTGCAACTGCAGTCCTCCTGTCTCAGCCTCTGAGAGTGCTGGGGTCACAGATGTGTGCTGTTGCGCCTGATACTATAGTACAAAATTTTGATAGTAATGGGTTTTGTTTCCAACCTCTATTCATTTCCTGTTTCTTTACATTTTAAACCTGTGCACTTCTTCCTGAGCTTCAGGCCTCTTTGAATGTGGTGAGCAGAATGGTCTGCTGACTGTCTTTTTGTCCAAAGTCTGGGTTCTGTTTATCCTGATAATGGTTTTAATTATCTTAGAGGTTGTGGCTGTAATAGCTGATTTTTAATAATATTTTTATAAATCATGTCTTTCACTCACAAAAGCACTGAGGCACCCTTGATTGTGCTGGAGTTTTTACAAGTAATTCCTTTATGCATCAGCCTGAAGTTTGCCATGGGCTCCAGAATACTTAAGAGTGAGAATATGAGGTAATACTAAGTCATTTTATATATTTTATGGTTTTTGAAAAGCTTGCAATTGACACCATATTCACTGGTGAAAGACTGAGTACAGTCTTTCCCCCAAAGATCAGGAACAAGACAAGAGTAACTGCTTCCCTGCTATTTACAACATTGTACTGCAATTCTTATCCTAATCAGAGCAATTTGACCTGAAAACTAAATTAAAATGTGTCAGAAATGGAAAAGGAAAAAAGCAAAAGTGTCTCTGTGCAGAGATTACATGATCCTATAGGTTAAAAATCCCAAAGAGGGTTGGGATTTAGCTCAGTGGTTCTGGCACCTGCCTTGCAAACGCAAGGTCCCGAGTTCGATCCCTGGTACAAAAGAAATCCCAAAGAATTTACATGAAAGCTGGTAGAGCTAAGAAATTAATGTAGCAAAGCTGTAAGTTAGTGGTGTCTTAGTTACTTTAATTCATTGCTGAGACAAAATACCTAACACCTAAAGTTAAAGGAGTAAAGGTTACTATAGCTCACAGTTTGTGCAGGTTTCAGTTCATAGGCAGCTGGGTGCAAGGCAAGGTGACATGAAAGAGGGACATTGCAGAGGAGAAACAGTTCATGGCAGGCAGAAGGCAGCAAGCCAAGTGACACCCTCTTTCTGTCCCTTATGTTCCATCCAGGCTACCTGCACCCAGGCTGGTGCACCCTTAATCCTACCCAGAACTATGCCAAACCTATCAGTGGACTAATTTAGTAACCACACATGCTTGATTCCAGCATCACAAGCTCTAGATCCAGCCTCCTCTGAAAAGCTCCACCTATGACTGCATGAGGCTTTGGAGGAGACATCTAGATACAAGCTATAACACAAGACATAAAAATTAGTTATTTTTTCTCTACATGAACAAGGAATAATTTGAAAAGGAAATGAAGAGAACAGTGCCATTTACAGTGGTATCTAAAACAATAAAATGCCTAGGAATAAGTTTAACCAAGGAAGTGCAGAATTGTTCATGGAACTATTACTGAAAGAAACAAAAGAGAATGCAAATATAAAAGTAAAGACACTCAGGTTTAGAGACGGAAAGACTTAATATTGTTAAGATGTGTTCTACAGATTCAACAAATGTAATATATAAAACAGATGCAAACAGATTTCCAGGAGATTAAAAATGCCACAGAAAGTTTACACAGCAGAATGAGCCAATGTGAGGACAGAATTTCAGATACAGAAGATAAGATTGCAATTAATGACCAGGAAAAGAAAAATTTCTTTAAAATACTAAGGGACCATGAGAAATCAATCCAGCAGCTGCTAGACAATGCAAAGAAGAATAACATAAGACTGATCAGAGTCAATGAAGAAACGAGAGAGTGCAGATGACATAAAAAAACTGTTCAGAGAAGTGATGGCAGAAAACTTCCCAAGCAGGGGAAAAGAAATTGATGTACAGATGAGTGAAGCATATAGGACTCCAACTAGCCATGATCAAAAAAAAACTACACATCGACATATAATTGTTAAGATTCCAGAAACCCAATGGAAGAACAAAATTCTACAAGCAGTTAGAGAAAAGAAACAAGTCACATACAAAGGAAAGCCCATCAGAATCAGCAGACTTTTCAACACAAACCCTCAAGGCAAGAAGAGCTTGGAGTGACATATTTCAAGCCCTAAAGGAAAACAGCCTCCAACCCAGATAGATGTACTCTACAAAACTGTCTTTCAAAATTGATGGAGAAATAAGATACTTTCATGAGAAAGAGCACCTCAGAAACTTCATGAGTACCAAACTAGCACCCCCCAAAATTTTAGACAATATCCTAGGAAAAGACAATGAGGATCACAACCCCAGGAAGTCCACCAGAATGAATCCATCGAGCATGACAAGAAATTAAACAGAACGGGGGAGAATCTAACAAAAAGAAAAAGTCATGACAATGAAAAGTTAATATATATCAGTTATAACCATCAATGTTAATGGTCTCAATTCACCAATCAAAAGAAACAGACTGGTAGAATGGGTCAAGAAGCAAGATCCAACAATTCGCTGCATACAAGAAATACACTTAATTCAAAAAGAAACTCATAGATTGAAAGTTAAAGGGTGGAAAACAATACTCCATGTGACAGGAACTCCAAAAAAGCAGCAGCAGCTACCCTTTTTGCAGATCAAGGAGATTTCAAACTAACACTGATTAAGAGAGACAAAGAAGGACACTACATCCTTGTAAAGGGAACAGTCCAAGAGGAAGAGATGACAGTCATAAATATCTATGCACCAAACACTAGTGTGCCCAACTATGTAAAACAAATACTAACAGACATGAAAAGTCATAAATGTACTAATACAATTGTAGTAGGAGACCTCAACACCCCACTGTCACAAATAGATAGATCAACTAGACAAAAAATAAGTAATGAAATACTAGAACTCAATGGAACTCTTGAACAAATGAACTTAACAGATGTTTACAGAGTCTTCCACCCCACAAAATCAGAATACACATTCTTCTCAGCTGCACATGGGTCATTCTCCAAAATAGACCACATACTTGTGCATAGAACATGTTTAAGTAAGTGCAAAGGAATTGAAGTTATCCCTTGTATGTTATCAGACCATAGTGTGATGAAATTGGAGATCCATAGAAAAAGAAACTGGAAAAATTTAATAAACAGGTGGAAATTGAACAACACACTTCTGAATAACCAATAGGTCACAGAAGAAATTAAAGAAGAAATCAGACAGTTCCTTGAATTAAATGACAATGACAATACAACATATCAGAATCTATGGGACACAATGAAAGCAGTCTTACGAGGGAAATTCATAGCAGTGAATACGCATATTAGGAAAACAGAACAAGCCCAATTAAACAACCTAATGCTGAACCTCAAGCTTCTAGAAAAAGAAGAGCAGGACAACCCCAAAGCTCATACAAGGGAAGAAATTATAAAGATCAGAGGAGAAATCAATGCAATGGAGACTAAGAGAACGATACAAAAAAATCAATGAAGCCAAGAGTTGGTTCTTTGAAAGAATCAACAAAATTGATAAACCTTTAGTCAACCTTGTCAGAAAAAGGAAAGAAAAGGCCCAAATCCATGCAATTAAGAATGAAAAGGGTGAAATGAAAACAGACCCAGCAGAAATCCAGAGGATCATCAGTACCTACTTTGAGAACCTATATGCCAAGAAGATGGGAAACAGAGAAGAAATGGACAGATTCCTAGATACATATGAAATACCAGAGTTGAATGAAGAAGACCTAAAAATTCTAAACAACCCAGTATCAATCAATGAAAGTTAAAACATAATTAAAACCTTGCCAACTAAGAAAACCCTGGGTCATGATGGGTTCACTGCTGAGTTCTACAAGACATGTAGAGAGGAACTACTGCCACTACTGTTTAAACTCTTCAATGAAATTGAAAAGGAAGCAATACTCCCAAATTCATTCCTGGAAGCAAGCATCACCTTGATCCCCCAAACAGAGAAAGACCCAACCAAAAAAGAGAACTTTAGACCAATCTCACTAATGAACATAGATGCAAAAATCCTTAAGATACTGGCAAACAGAATGCAGAAGATCATCAAGAAGATCATACACCCTGATCAAGTGGGATTCCTCCCAGGGATGCAGGGCTGCTTCAATATACGAAAATCAATCAATGTAATACACTATATCAAGAGAGCCAAGGACAAACACCATATGATCATCACTGTAGATGCAGAGAAAGCATTTATGATAAAAACCGTATAAAAAATTGGATTAGACAGTTTCTACCTCAGTGTGGTAAAAGCCATCTATGAAAAACCAACAGCTAATATCATACTAAATGGTCAAAAACTGAAATCTTTCACACTAAAATCAGGAACAAGACAAGGATGTCCACTATCACCACTCTTGTTCAATATAGTTCTGGAAATGTTAGCCACGACAATTAGACAAGAGAAAGAAATAAAAGGAATAAAGATAGGAAATGAAGAAGTCAAATTGTCATTATTTGCAGATGACATGATACTCTATATAGAAGACCCCAAGAACTCCACCAAAAGTCTTCTAGACTTAATAGCCAAATTCAGTCAAGTAGCTGGTTACAAGATCAACACACAAAAATCAATAGCTTTCCTCTACACCAATGACAGACTCACTGAGAGAGAAATAGGGCAAATAATTCCTTTCACAATAGCATCCAAAAAACTGAAATACCTAGGAATCATCCTAATGAAAGAAATCAAAGACCTCTTCTCTGAAAACTATAGCACTCTGAAAAGAGAGATTGAAGATGATATCAGAAAATGGAAAGACATCCCCTGCTTCTGGGTAGGAAGGATTAATATAGTGAAAATGGCCATACTTCCAAAACTGCTATATAGATTTAATGCAATTCCACTTGAGATCCCAGCAGCATACTTCATGAACCTTGAGAAAACAATTGAAAAATTCATTTGGAACAAGAAGAGACCCAGAATAGCAAAAGCAATTCTAGGTAACAGAGACATGGCAGGGGGTATCACAATCCCCAGCCTTCAACTCTACTACAAAGCTACTGTGATAAAAACAGCATGGTCCTGGCAAAGAAACAGACCTGAGGACCAGTGGAACAGATTAGAAGATGCAGAAACAATGCCAGACACACTCAGCCATCTCATCTTTGACAAAGGAGCCAAACACCCTCACTGGAGGAAAGATAGCCTCTTTAATAAATGGTGCTGGAAAAATTGGGCTTCAACTTGCCAAAGATTAAAACTAGACCTATATCCCTCACCATGCACTAAACTAAAATCAAAATGGATTAAAGATCTAAATATTAAAATAGAAACTGAACCAGTTGGAACAGAGGTTAGGTAGAACTCTTGAAGACATTGGTGTAGGAAAGGATTTTATGAACAAAACCTCAGTTGCCCGTGAACTAGCACAAACAATCAACAAGTGGGATCTCTTATTAAAAGGCTTCTGCCCAGCAAGAAAAACCACCAGCAATGTGAAGAGACAACCCACAATGTGGGAAAAAATCTTCACCTGCTTTTCCTCAGACAAAGGTCTACTATCTCGAATCTATAAAGAACTTAAAAAGATCAGACCTCCCAAATTTAAAGACCCAATCCAAAAATGAGCATCTGAAATGAACAGACATTTCTTAAAGAAGTAAAAATAGCAAATAAATCCATGAAAAAATGTTCAACATCACTGGTCATTCGAGAGATGCAAATGAATACAATGCTGAGATTCCACTTCACTCCAGAAAGAATGACTGCTCTCATGAAATCAATCAATAACAAATGCTGGCGGGGCTGTGGGGAAA
Organism: Heterocephalus glaber; assembly: GCF_053883595.1. Taxonomy (NCBI): domain Eukaryota; kingdom Metazoa; phylum Chordata; class Mammalia; order Rodentia; family Bathyergidae; genus Heterocephalus; species Heterocephalus glaber. Next base: position 19,667,224 of record NW_028258315.1, read on the forward strand.
GAGGAACCCTGCTCCACTGCTGGTGGGAGTGTAGACTGGTGCAAGCACTGTGGAAATCAGTATGGAGATACCTCAAAGAACTAGGACTGGAAGTCCCATTTGACCCCGCTATTCCCCTGCTGGGGATCTTCCCCAAAGAATTAAAAGCATCATACCACAGTGATATATGTTCCTCCATGTTCATAGCAGCACAGTTTGTAATAGCTAAAACTTGGAAATAGCCCAAATGCCCATCAACTGGAGACTGGAGAAAGAAAATGTGGTGTTTTTTTTATAAAATGGAGTACTACTCAGCCATAAAAAATGAGAAATTAGAGACATTTATAGCGAAGTGGATGCACATTGAGGCGATACTCTTCAGTGAAATAAATAGGACACACATGTATAAATACCGAATAGTTTCTCTGGTGTGAGAAACTGAAAGTGTAAATAAGGACTAAAATTTATAATAGGTAATGTGAAATAGGAAGAAAAAGGCCAAAGGGGAAGGACGTGGGAGGGCTAGGAGAAAGGATAGAAGGGAATGGGATTAATATGAGAAAATGGAAAAATAGGAACAAAATCTTTATAAATAGATAGGAATGGAGGGGTTGAAGGGAGGGCTGGGCAAGGGTGAAAAATAAGAACCAAGAGAGATTATGTAAAGGTGCAAATTTCCAATGATGAATGTCATATTGTATACCTAAAATGTACCAATGATTAGAAGGAATAATCGATAATGCACAATAGGAAGAAAAGGTCCAAAGGGGTACGGGTAGTGGAAGGGGCAGGGGAAAGGAAAGAAGGGAAAGGAAAAATGCTGAGAAATGGAAAAAATGGAAATAAAGTCTTTGTAAATAGGAAAGGGTGGAGGGGGTGAAGGGAGGGCTAGGAATGGGGAAAAAATAAGAACCAAGATGCATTATGTAAAGGTACAGTTCCCAGTGAGAAATGTAATTGTGTTGTATACCTACAGTGTACCAATAAAAGAATTTAACAACAACGAAAAAGCCAAAATAATAATCTAGAGAATAGGTAAAAATTTGTCCATCGTAACTCTAATAACAGTTTAATGTTTGAGGTATATTTTCATGTGAAAAAAAATCTTCCTACAATTCAACAAGACAAATTACTTGATTAGCAGATCGGCCAAAGGACTAGACATTTCTCAAAAAAAAGATGAGCACATGAAAAGATTCTCAAAAAATTAGTCGTTAACAAGAAACAAGACCATAGTGAGATACTCTTCACATCTGCCAGGATGACCATAATAAAAAATAAGGGAAAGTTACAAGTGTTGTTGAGCAAGTAGAGAAATTGGTACTCTTATGTTCCTGATGACAGTACAAAATGAAACAGTTATTGTGCAAAATAGTTCAACTTTTCCTCAAGAAGCTGAATAAACATATGACCCAGAACACTTTCACTCCTAGACAAACAAACCCCCAAAGTATTGAAAACAGAGACTCAGACAGGTATTTATGTATCGCTCATGGTGGAATTATTCACAATAGCCAAAATGTAGGAAAAAATGAAGTGTCCATCAACAGATAATTGGATTAGCAAAATATCAAGTATACATGTAATTCACTATCATTCAGCTATAAAAAGGAATGAAGTTCTGATGTTACTGTGCGACCAATTCTGAAAACATTATGGTAAGTTAAGTAAGCCAGATGCAAAAGGCCAAATATTGCATAATTCCATTTATATGAGACATCTGTGGTAGGCAAATTCATAAAAATGGAAAGAATATTAGACGTTACCAGGGTCTGGAGGAGGTAGGAATGGGGAATTACTGTTTAATGCATATAGACAAAAATGTTTTGGAAATAATAGTGACAGTTGCACACCCCTGTGAATAGTAAATGAAACTCAAATGTAAAGATCAGAATAAACTGTGAAAATGAATAATAAAACCATAAACTAGGAGACTATATTCACAGTACATTTTTGGGGGGGGGGTTTGGTATCGAGGATCAAACTCAGGACCTTGTGCTTGCAAGGCAGGCAGCAGTACCACTGAGCTAAATCTCTGGTCCACAGTACATTTTCTTGGCAAAGGATTGATACTCAAAAATATATAATTCTTGCAATTCAATAATAAAGACAAACAGGTGAATTTCTGAACAGTCAAATTATTTGGACAGACACTTCACAAAAGAAGATACAGATGACCAAATGGTACATTAAAAGTATTAAACTTTGTGAGTCATGAGGGAAATGCAAATTCACACTATAATTAAGATGCAACTATACATTCAGTCATGACAACACAAACTATTGGCAAGGATGTGGAACAATTGGAATTTTCACATACTGTTGCTGGGAATTCTAACCATTTGGGGGGAAAGCCTGATATTTCTTATAAAAATAAATATACACTTATCATATGATTCAGTAATTCTCATTTACTAAAAAGATTTTTAAAGCTTTAAAAAGACATGTACAAGAGCATTTATAGCTATTTTATTCAGATGGTTAAAAATTAAAAACAGCCCACGTGCCTGTCAGTAGAATGGATAAACAATGTTCAGTATATTTACACAATGCGGTATTATTTAGTAATTAAAAGAATGAACACTGATTTAAGCAATAATGGATTTTATCAATATTGTGAGTGTAAAAACCATTGCACACACACACATGACTCATGGGGGATGGTCCCATTTATATGGATCTTTAGAACAAGCAAAACTAACGTATGATTGAAAAAAACCTAGAATGTGTTGTGTTCAGGCACAGAGAGATTATCTGGTAAGTGGATGGAGTCCCTTCACAGAGAAATGATACTTTCCTATTTTTTGAGAGTTTAGGTTACATATGTATATACATTTGTCAGAATTCACTTAAGACCAATGCATTTCATATACATTTTGCATAAAATAAGATGATATGAATGAGAAAAATGAGCGTGAGCTTCTAAGATGATGGATAATCTGCCAATGACGTAAAGCAAGTGCATGTTTCTGGGACAGTTAATGCTTTCTTAGCCAGGTACAACCTGATGTTTTACAGTGGATTCACTGTATGTTAGTAACTAGTGCTGTGAGCTAAGCCTTGATGTTTCTTGTTGCTTAATTATCAATTTGTAGACTCCTAGCAAGATGCACAGATAGTTTTTATAGAGGTTTTCATTTTCAGGAACTTCATCTCTAGTGATGAGGTTTTTGATGTCCATATTAGAGCCCTGTAAGCAGTACTAAAGAAACCCTGCTCAGCAGTGTATATGAAAGAATAAATGTGGAGTAGATGGCTCAATGTATTTTCTTGAGAGGCAAAAGGATTTATAAAATTACATTTTATATCAATGGCAATTGTACTTCCAAACAATCTGATGGAAAATAAACAATCTTAGAGCCCTCTGGTCACATCCAAACATTTCTCTCCTGAGCTTTCTAGTGTTTGTTTAACATTCCTTAAAATTAGAGTGACCTGGAGTATTGGTTCAGGATACATTTTTGTATTCATTCTGTGGATATTCTCCCTCAGTGGTTTTGGGATGACATTAATCCTTTTACGATTACACAGATAGTTCTAAACAGCTTAGTTGCAAAACATTGCATTCAGACTGTGAATAAAGATATCAGTCAAGAAGTGCTCTTGTAACTCTTAGTGGTGTAATGATTCAATATAGTAGGAAAACAATACTATTGAATTAATTCAAAATAGTGATAAAAACAATAACTTAAGATAACACTGTTGAAATCATTTAGTATAGTAATAAGAACAATAAGTTTAGGTGACATGAGTGCATATTGACTAAGCAGTAACTATCTTCCAGTCACTATTCTGAGTGCTTTATTTGCATTAACTTGCTTAACTCTCATCATAGAGGCCGGTAATATGATCTCATATTACACATACAGAAATAAGTCAGAGGACAAATAACTTGCCCCCAGGGAGAAGATAGTAGGTGACAGAATCAGGTTTTACACCCAGACATTCTGGCTACAAATTCAAGACTTGAGCAGTAATTTCCATGGCTCCCTCATGAGTTACAGGGAGAGGTACAGGCTTGTTCATTTTGAGGGTTGTAGGAGTTTTCTCCAGGCGAGTAATGAGGTGACATCATGGTCCATAGCCTCCATCCTTCCTCTCCTCATCTCATCACTACTTTTCAGCACAGTGGTGTTGAACTACACAGGAGCTGGAAGGCTTTGGTTTGAGCTCAGATGTGGTCACTTATTATCAGGGGAAGGCGGGCATGCTGCAGCTTGCCTTGTACTTCCGCTCACTGACACCATCGTGCAAAGTGTATGTCACTCATCCTCTGCTCCTTATGCCACCTCTTTATTCAGCTCGTTTTTATGTGCATATGGTGCTTTTCTGCTTTTTGATGTTTTTCCTTTTTAAATTTTTCTTGTCTCCTGAGTTGTTTTCTCTTTCAACTCTTGCTGTTAATTTTGTCCCTGACCCCTTTGATACTTGTGTGACTTGTAGTTTTGTGTGCCTCTTTATTAAAAAGAAATGTGCCCCCCCCCAAGAAGGAACTTTACCAAAGAGTTGAACTTGAATTTGAGTAAGGTACTGCAAAAATCATAAGGACATTCTAGACTACACTTCAGGGATGCAGTCAGCAAAATGCAGACTGTGAGAGACTTTACAGGACCCAAGGCAGAGTTTCTTTAAGTTTCCAAGAGAGAAGTGGGAAGGATGTAGGTGGGAGAAGAGAGCGATAGAAGAGAGACATTCCAGATTGAATGAGATTGGAAAGAAAATTGTGTGTGTGTGTGTGTGTGTATGTATATGTATATATCCTCAAAGAAACTTTTAAAAAGGATTTCAAAATTGAACCCTGTTTTTTAAAAGTGCTCTAAAACTTTTTTACATGTGGTGATAATGAAATATTTATAGATGAAAAGATTTGCCTCAAAATTCCTAGGGGTATAGTGTGGAGAAGTGGCTGTGGGTTGGTGATTGTTAAAGCTGACTGGTAAATACATGGAAATTCATTATGCTGTACTGTCTACTTGTGTGTATTTGGTAAAATGCTTGCCTAGAATGAATGAGAATTTGTGTTGGGTCTCCAACTCAGGTAGGTAGGTAGGTAGACAGACAGACAACAAAATAAGCACTCATGACCCTTCTTAATCTACACACACTCCCAGAATTAGTAAAGCAGATCTCATTTTTAAATTGATATTTTCTAAGGAGTTTTGTTTTTTCTTAACTATCCACTTTCACCTTGGCCTGGTTAAGATTTTGCTCCAGTATTTTCTCACAGGACTTTTCCGGATAAGCCAAACTTTCTAGAAGCAGTTACCTTAAGCGTCTGTCAAGAGAGCCTGAGCAGATTGGTTAAATTGAATGAATTAAACCGAGGCAAAGTCAAGTGGATATGAACCTACTGGTCTTGCACTGAACATCTGCTCCTTGTGACAGGCTTACAAAGGTCACGGTCACTGACTTACCTAAGTTGACTTTGGGGGAGCAGGTGCAGAGCCATTTGCTCCCTTTGTCCTGCACCTGCCACACCTCAGGTAAGTAGAAGCAGCTGCTGGAAGCAGAATAGCATTACCCCGTAGGTGGGTCAGGATTGATCCCAAGTATTAGGCCTTTTGTGTTTCCTGGTTTTTGATAGTTGGTAGTTTTGACTTGACATCACAAAGGAAGCACAATAGGTCTTCTTAACAATGCCCTAAATTCTTTGGGATTTTGACTGGAGTCAGTAAGACAGTCATGATTCATTGCAGCTGATGCTGTTATGGTAGTTTTTCAAGCCAGCCCATTGCTGTGAGGTACTTAGTGTCCCTTTTTTTTGGCCATAGTACAGAACAGTAGAGTCTGGTGCACCTGGCTCCTCCACTGTATGACTGTTTCTTAACATATTCAAGTTAGATCTTTTACTTTTAGCTGCTTTTCAATAATCATAATAAAGTGTTGTGGATATATGTTAATGAATATGTACCTGAATTATTTGAGTGGAGAGGTCCTGGTCATGGAGGGAAAATAATGTAAATTTTACAGTGTGTTTGTCTTCTTACATAATTTTTTGCTCTAGATATAGTTACAGTTATCTTAATTGTTTCTAAATTTTTATTTCCAGAATACTTAATAGTTGAGTTCTATTTATATTTGTATTAGTTATTATTTTTAATATACAGTGGACCCTTGACTTATGAACTCAATTCATTCCTGAGGGCTGATTGTAACTCAAGTTTGTTAATGAAGGCCCAGGCTCCCCTACACAGCCTTCAAAGTCTGTCTTCTGTACCAGGCAGATCTCAGTATCCTTAGACATTGGCCCAGGATTTCTCAGGTAACTGTACACAGGAAAAGATGTTCCTTCTAGAACTCTTTCAGGGTTAAATCTGTATCTGAGACCATTTGGAAGTACAAGCGGCCGGCATTCAGGTCATAGCTCAAGACTTTGGTCGTAAGTTAAAACTAAAATTCCAGTGATAACCCAAGTTTGTATGTTCAGCCAGTTGTAACTCAAAGGTCCACTGTAAATTATTTAACATACTTGACTTCTATTGTCACATGAGGCATTTTCTTCTGTTTGCAAAATCTGTGTGACTTGGGATAAAACAGTTAGCCTCCATATCCTCACTTGCCTGTTTTGCAAAGTGAGGAGAGTGATAGAACTAACTCCAGAGTTGGGCTAGGGATCAAATGAAATAATTTATGATGTTATTACTATCAATAATTAGGATTATTACTTATTACTGTAGCATAGAATTATACTAGTATATAATCAGAAGGATTGTGTCTCTAGCTTTGGATGTCTTACTGGAACAGAAGTTAACATTATTTCATGATAACAGTACAGTCTTTGTCAAATCATTCAAGTGGTATGGCTACAAATTAAATTATAAATAGAAAAGAAACTTAAACTTTTGGGCATGTTATTGTGTGCTGAGTACATTTTAATCTGAGGGAGAGTGGAATTGTCAAGGATGTTGGTAGTTCATTGCTTACTGGCTATATAGTAAGTATCTAAAATGTTATTTGCTGGTCTGGTGTAGTAATATGTAGTTTAGCGCACGATTGACCTCAACTATTTGATTTTTTAAAAAATTAACTCAACTATTTTTGGCACGTTTGTTAAGTTTGTATATTTAACAAAACTTTTTTCTTACCATGTCATTTGGATGGTCTTCATAGTGATAAATTTGGCAGCATCGAGCATTTGGAAGAATTTGCTTCTCAGTCTACATCTTACACTCTTTTGCTGTGCTTTCAAACACACAGTGCACAGTTCTTCATGTGACCTCAGGGAAATCATATTAACACCTTAAGTGGATTATAATTCCATTACGTTAATTTATAAAGTATTAATTTGGTGATGGACATTTGGATTGTTTTCTAATTACAAATAATAGAACTTCAGTGGACATCTTTGTACTTATTTCCTTTGGTACATGTGTGAAAATTAAGATACATTATAAGTAAATCTCTGGGTTAATGAATGTGCTTATTTTTAACTTTGCTGGATATTACCTAAAGGCGCCCATAACTATATCCTTACTTAGTTATTCATTTTTAGAATTCAGGATCTAAAATGTCAGAAGAATGAACTTAAATACTTTATATCCTTGTGTGTAGATGATAGACAGATATAAATTCAGTCAGTATTTAACACAACTGTGTTGATAATGTTCATTAAACAATTTCCAAATTTGCAAGTAACATTTACTTGGCAGCTGGGGTAAATCTGCCACGTCTCCATCTCTTTATCATTGTTAAACTGCCACTGTTTATAACCTTTACTGGGAAGAATGAAATGGTTTGCTGTAATAATCCATATAAGATAAGCACTATATGCGAAACACTTAGGTACATTTATGACCTCATAGAAATATTCATGTGTTAATAGTCACTGCCCAGAAGATTTGTTCCTCAATTTTTTGCTCATCTCTACATGGCAGCTTTTGATGTGCTTCCACTTATGGATTTGTCTCCAACGCCATGGAAACTCCATACAAAATAATAACATTTTGGGCAGTGACTGAAAGGAAACACTGCCAGATAAAATGAAGGGATAAGATTGGAAGTAGCTTTTTTCTTTTAAAATATTTTCCAAAATTACAAATGGTGTGAGAGAGAACGGATAAAGTCTTAATAAAAGAAATTAGTATGTTTGCATATATCCATTTGATATATGATACATATTTTCGCAATTGTTTAAGTAGTTTTCATTGATGAAGAGCACGTTTTAGACCAAGAATGATGTTTTATTATTTTTAGGTTTAGAAGCAAATGTATATAGACATTTGATTTGTGAACTCGTCAAATTAATTTTCAGTTAGCCTTTCAATTTAGTGTAGGTTTCTGTGCCCCATTGTTGGAGAATGAAACTGCTAGATATCACTAAGTCAAGGCAGAGGGTGGGAGAACTCACCAGGATGGTACTGCCTCCCTGTTTTCCCCTCTCCTTGCCTTTCTCAATATATACCTTTCTGCTAACGGGGAGTTGTGGCTTTGGGACCCCATGTTGCGCCCATCAGTCACTGGGGCTCCGAGTGGTCTCACATTATTTTCTATCTGGACTTGTGTCTGAGTCCATTCAAACTACTATAACAAATACCTCAGCTTGGGTAATTTTTAAAGAGCATAAACTTATTATTTGCAGTTCTGGTCAGTCCAGAGCCAAGGTGGAAGGCCCAGTATCTGGTGAGCACTTGCTCTCTTCTTCAAAGATGAGGTCCTCTAGCTGTGTCCTCACATGGAAGAAGGAGTAAAGAAAGCCTCCTTCAGCCCCTTTTATAAGAGCATGGATCCCTATGCCTTCATGTTCTAATAACCTCTCTAAAGCTCCATCTCCTCATACCGCTAAGACCCCAGTCCAAACCCCAATTAAAGATAATTCAGTTATGGAGGCTCATTCAGAAACCAGTTAAGTTAAAGGGGCACTACAAGAAAGAAGTTGTATTTTCTAACCTATAAAAATGCAGAGTGCAAAAGTGAGGAGAGAGAGATATAGGCTCAGATGGAGAACTGATTAGTATGCCAGGCCCTTAAAGGAGAGGCCGCCACCCCTTCTCCAGACTGGAGTAGAGTGAGGCCACAGACCATGGCCTCCTGGACCTTGGGAGCCTGGTGGGCAGCCAGGAACTTCAGACTCGGTATGGCTGCAGCAGAGAACAAAGCAAGTATTTATCAGAAAGTCCTTTCAGACACATCTTTCGTTTTGTGTCTCTTTCCTACTAATTTTCACCTGACATTCAGGTAATAAATCTTTTTAAGCAAAGGACCACAGCATATCCAAATCTATAGGAAAAAGTATCCTTATATGTAGAAAAAAGCCTGAATTGAGATAAAATACTTATTTTAATTTTGTCTTCAGTTATTTTACAGTGTCTTCTATTTTTATTTCCCATAAGAAACACAAATTAGCTTTCTTTTCCTAATTAAAGAGTAATCAAAACACATTTTATATAAATAACACATTAAATATTTATCTCAGTTTGGATTACGTGAATGGCTCAGTCAAAGTTCGGTGGATTGATGAAATCAAGTTTCTAGATCTGTGGAGAAGACTAACATTGTAGGTGTCTTTTGAATGCAGTCTTGTTAATGCAGGGACTTTTACTCTTCCTCTGGGTAGGGAAGCAGAGCCAGGCTCCTCCTGGGTGTACATTTCTTTTGTGACAGCTGAGTTCTGTAATGGGACACCTCTTACCTCTTTTTTTTCTGTTTTAACTTGGACAGAATTTTGTTTCATTTGCTTTTCTGTTTGCTCTCTTTTTGACTCATTGATTTTTCTGTCTCTGCTTGTCTTGCTTGTCCTTGTGTATCCCTCCATAGTTTCTTGGTCTTTAGTTATGTAGTATATTTCATTCGCTCACCCCTCCCTCCCTTCCTCCCTTCTTGCTTAACTGTCTCTCCCCTCTCCTATGATGTTTGGAATTTCTTGTTGTTTCTGATGACTTTTTGGCCTTCTTCATTTAGGATATGCTGAATGAGATTTTTAAGCAGACTGGAGAAACAGCTGGAGCAGATTCCTTAAATGTGATGGTCATTCTGAGAGTGACCTCCCGCTTAGGCTTCTGGTTCCACCTCATGTGTGAGCTCATTTTATAGTGGTGTCACAATTCCAAAGTGACCTACTCTTGACTGATAGCTATTTTTCTTCATATCTGAAATTGGAGAGATGGAAACAAAACTTAGTTCCTCATTCTAAATTCTATGGATTGAATGGGATTAGAAACACTTATTGAGAGTACTGATAAACCAAACATTGCTTAAATGGTCTCATCATTAAGATTATGAAATAGAACAATATTTTATGAAACAAATTATGTATATTTATGCACGTATTTTTATATACAATAAGACTCCTCATTAAAATATGAAACTTACTATAATTTCTTCCTAATTTGTTTTCTCGAAATAGCCTACACTAAAATTAACACATGCAAGGGTTCCCTCTCTACAAAATACTACTGCCAAGAGTTATCTTTGAAGATTGTCTTACTAAATTTCACATTTTATTTGTATCCAAATTGAGAGAGGTAGGAGGCCATGTGACTTCCATATATGTTTATAACTACAGTTCTTTCATTTAATGATGAGGATATATTCTGAGAAATATATCATAAACTATATTTACACAATCCTAGATGGTGTAGCCTAGGCTATTGTATATGAGGTCTGTTGTCATGTGGCAGGCATCTGTAGAATTGGTGACAGTGAAACCAAGATATAGTTTCCTAGGATCTTTTCTAGTTTTTTAGCTACTGCATCACATTCTGTCCTATTAATGGGTTGTTATGTTCACAGCAGAGTGTCTTTTCTTTCTTGCAGTGTACCTTGTGAATAGAATAATACTGCTTTTTAAAAGCATTTATTGAGGATGTAATATTTACCAAGTAGCATTGCTGAGCAATTTTTGTATTATTAATTTTATTTTTATTTTCCTGATACTCTATAAACTTGTTATTATTATCCTCATTTGACTGGTGAAGAAACTGAGGTGGAGAAGGCACGAGTCAAACCAGCATTGGGGTTTACTTTACACTGCATGAGCTTCTGCACAAATCAGATGCTCAGTGCCTGGAGCCTGCTGCCTGGACTCTGCTCTCTTACTACTCTAGAGATCAGTTTATGGCTCTGCTTGACCTTCTTAGGATGCCAGTCCTTAACTTCTTTCTGCAATAACTATTATTCACAATAAGTTTGAAATTACTCTCTCTCTGTTCAAATTACACTGTATAGAATTTGACACATGGATGCTGCCTCACATATTGAGTGTTTGGCCCAATCCTCATGAAAAGTGATGAGAAACATATACCTAGAATAATAGTAAAGCCCATTTCCAAGGCTAATGTGTGAAATGATGGAAAGAAAACCAGTTATTTTTCCATGGTTCCTGCCATTTAAAATAGTCTGTCCATTGCTGTAGTAAAATACTTCAGTGCTAATAATCCTGCTTCTTTAATAAGTTGTTGGAAGCTCAGAGCTTCTATCCTGATCAGCACTGTCACATGGCCTCCCATGTTTTCACTTGAAATACCACATTCTCTGATGCAGCATGGAAATCAGAGCACCAGCTCCTTAAGGAGATGTCACTGCTGGCGCATCATGTTTGGGCTACGATTAAGGCTGCTGCTGAATTTAATGGTGAAGCAGAGTGTCATTAGCTGTGTGTGTATTCAAGGAGTTACCCCTGAAACATCTGCTCCCTTGTCAGAAATGTCACATTTAAACAACACCTTGTTGTATGGTAGAGTCATTTCCAACTTTCTCTTCATGGACTCACCTTGTTTTTCATTAATGGATTTCTTGATCAAGGAATAAAACATAAAATCTTGTTTTTCAAAATCTTGCCATAGCATCTCTATCTAATATGCTGTGAAATGTAAGAAAATGGACAATGTTTCTTAAGGAAATCTTTTGTAAACCTAGAAAGTAGAATATTTTATCATTTGTGTAAATTTTTTTCCTGTAAGTTAAATATTAAATTTAAATGAAAAGTCACTATCCTAAAAGGTGTTTGTAATTTATAATAGTTTTTTTGTAGCTATCATGTACTGAAAACTCAGTGAGACTTACCCTCTTTTGTATTTATGATATCATGTCCAGTAGAGCACATGTATTAAAATATAGGTATTTCTGTACTTAAAATTTAGAGAAAGCCTAGCAGTACTTACCGTGTGTGTGTGTGTGTGTGTGCGCGCGCGCGCGCGCGCGCGCGCGCGCGCGCACGCGCATGTTGGGGGGGCTGGCACATGAATAAACTGCTCAGAGGCAGGCGCATGTTATCACATGCATATGTGTACGTGACACACATACATGAAAATGGAGTTTTAGTGATTGTGCATCTATTTGCAATGTCTTCTTTCCTGTGGATTCTTTGTTTCAATAAATCTTAAGTGTACAGTTAGATTATTTTCACAAGGATGTTACCAGCACCCAGCCTAAGAAACAGAACATTCCCAGCAATTTCAGAAAGCTGTTTCTTAACTCTCAGCCCTCCATTCACCTGTGCTAACCACTGCCCTTCTTGGGACACCGTGAGTAAGCCAATGGCCACATTAGGGATTTTTTTTTTTTTTTTTTGGTACCAGGGATCGAACTTGGGTCCTTGCCCTTGTGCAGGAGGCGATGAAACCACTGAGCTAAATCCCTGGCCCAACATTAGGGATTTTGAACTTTATCTTAAGGATACTGGGAAGTTACCAAGTTTTGAGTAGTGAGATGACATAATATTATTTACACTTTTAAAAGATAAGTAATGGTGTGAAGACCAAATTGCAAGATCCAGGCTCTAAGTGGAGATATCAGATAGGCTATTTGAAGAAACCAGTTGGTGACTTGACCTACCATCATGGTAGTCAAGATGGAGAGAAATGGGCAGATTCAAGACAGACAGACAGACAGACACACACACACACACACTGCATTTAGTAGATCAAATACATTGAATTTAGATATAAAACATAAGTAAGAGTAGGGAGGCACTAATAATTCCCAGGTTTATGGATAAGGTGCATTGTATTGGATATGCAAGACTGGAGGAGGCACATGTTTGAGTAAGAAGTTCTAGACTTAAAGTTGGGCTTAAATGTTAGTTTGAAATCACTATAAGATATCAAAGGAGTATCACAGGCCAGTTGAATAGTGGCTATACCTGAAGTTTGAAAAAGGAATTTGAGAATTATTGACATATAGATTATATATAAAACCATAATATTAATGAAATCTCTTAGAGATGCAGTGTAGAGTAAAAAGAAAAAATAATATTTTAAAGTTTTGGCATATAAAAGGCAGGCTGAGAAAAGAGGAAGGTTTTACAGAAACATGAATAGGAGGATGGTCATTGGCAAGGGATTGATAGCAGGTCATATGTATAAGCGGACACCAGATGAAGACTGCGTGGAGGAGGCAGAACCCACCCAGGAGAGTAGGGATATGATCAGTTGTGATCTTGGGGCTTTTGTCCACAGTTGATTCCTCCGTCTTTGACTTTGGCTGTCATTATATTCTATAGACCGAATGCTATTCAGATATAATTGGAAGTGGAAGTTTTGAAGGAAAATGGGAAAGTCTGAATTTGGGAGTTCAGGGTTGAATAAATATTTTTATTCATCTTTTGGCTAGTCTTGTTCTCCAGAAGTCTATGCCAAATTTCTATATTTCAACAGCTGAACTAGAAATCTTTCCTCCCTCCGGTTTTCTTCCCTCACTTTCTGCACACCCACATACATACACATGTAGATGAATGTACCTTGAATGCTAAAAATCTTAATTTTGACTTTTCTGAGAATGTTAGTCTTTGAAACACTATCTCCTTTAATCTTTGCAAGCATCATTATTTGGAGATGTATTCTTGAATAAAGTGCTGCTGGAATTGGTAAGTGCATGTTCATTACTTTATTCAGCCTGAGTTCCTTTGAGATTTTATAATTGAACATTAGTAGTATGCATCATTTTAGAAGTCTTCAGAGATTGATCTTGATATTCCTTCTTTTAGCTTTGCTGCTTTTACAGCTCTCCTTATATATTTATTGAAGATGAGATGATTTTCTGCTATATGTTTTAGTTTGATTGCTCAATCATAATTGTATTTTTCATATACCTGAACATAGTGAGAAGAGGAAAGAATTCATGTATCAGAAGTGCTTCTTTTAAATAAAATAAGTCTTGTTTGAAAGTGCTTATAAGCACCCCTATGAAACATTAAAACCTGTGTGTGTTTATATGACAGGGCAGAGCTGGGCTTACTTTATCACAATAAACTTTATTCCTTTTAAGATTAGTAATTATAATCTGAAAAGTGAATATAAAGGAAAGGCTCCTAGGATAATGGCAAAGTAGGAAGCACTGGGAATCTGGCTCCCCACCTAGATAACAAATGCAGTGGCAGACCCTATCTGATGTACAGTGGGCCCTTGACTTATGAACTCAGTTCGTTCCCAAGGGTTGGTTGTAACTCAGGTTGGTCAGTGAAGCCTCACACTCCTCTACACAGCCTTCAAAGTCTCTCTCCTGTATACAGGCAGATCTCTGCCCTTAGAGAGACATTGTCCCCAGATTTCTCAATTAACCCCACCCAGGAAAGGATGTTATAATGTTCCTTCCAGAACTCTTTAAGGGTTAAATCTGTATCTGAGACCATTTGGAAGCACAAATGCATGGCATTCAGGTCATAACTCAAGATTTTGTACATAAGTTAACACTAAAATTCCAGTTGTAACCCACGTTGTTCTTGTGCCAGGCCGGAAGTAACTCAAGGGTTCACTGTAATTATTTTGAAATGCTGGTATCTGTTGAAGGATTGCAACTTTTGGGTAAGGTTTTCATGGTAAATTGTGGTTAATTTCAGTTCTTGGCCTGGTAGCAGCTACCCCCACCACCATTCAGCTCTGTAGCAGGCACATTGATTTCAGGAGTAACTTGCATGCAGCTGGCAGGAGCTAGGCTAGACAAGGGCTCTGTCTTTCAAGTATTAAAAACTTGTGCTCAAATTGCTGCCTGCCTTTTCTGATCACAGGGCTGTAGATGAAGAAGTGCATTGGCATCGTTGTACCACTTCCCATTATTGTTAGACTCTTTGCTGTCTAGTTGAAATGAGTTCCAGGAAATTTCAAGAACTTACACCTTTTCCCCCTTTTCATTTGTCTCTTTTCCCCTTTAAAAATTAGGATGTTTAAAACCAGCTAAATACATAAGGGAAATTAGAAAGCCACTCTACATGGCCAGGGAAAGGTACAGGGCCAGAAACAAAACAGAGAGCAACAACAGCAAAACAACAAAGCCTGTTTCCATATGTCTGATTTCCATATGTTACAGTTTGGATCTTAAATATTCCCCAGAGACTCACGTGTGGAAGGTTTCTTCCTCAGAACAGTGCTGTCAGGAGGTTGCAGAACCTTTAAGAGGTGAGCCCCAGTGGGAAGTCTTCTGGGCACTGTGGGATGTGCCCTTGAAGGGGATGCAGGGACCAGCCACAAGGTAAGAGGTTTGTCCCAGCACACACTTCCCACCACAATGTGCTGCTATCACAGCCCAAAAGCAGCGCAGACAGCTGATCGTGGATGGGAGCCCTCTCCAGCTGTGAGCCAGAATGACTTTCTCAAAGTTGACTTATCTCACATACTTCTTAGAGCAACAAAGGCAATGCACTAGAGTTACCACATTATTAAATTCAAATATCCAAAAGTCTAGAGTGCATGCATGCATGCATATATACATGAATGCATAAATAAATAAAGTAATTGAGATGATTCAGGACCACAAAAATGTTTCTATGATGAAATACAAATGTTAGTTTTCAGTGAAAAATCACAAAGCATGTAAAACACAAAGGTTCTTTTCAAAGGAAAAATATAAAATAATGCATAAATGTGTAATTTTGTCACATCAGCAACTGAAGGGATTGTGGATGGAAGTGTACAGGACCAATGTGTTTTATGTTATTGAAGTTGAGCTGATATAAATTGAAATTAGTGTTATAACTTATAGAGTATTAAATATAACCTATATGGTAACCACAGAGAAAATACCTGTAATATCACAGAAGAGAAAATAAGGAAGGATTTAAAAAATTTCATAAAAAGCCACCTAATCACAAAAGAGAACAATAAGCAGGAACTGGACCCAAAAAAGTTTAAGGCATTTGGGGAGAAAAAAAGCTAGGTGAAATAAGTCCATCCTTATCAGTCATATTCATACACAGACAACATGAAAGAAGAAAATTCTGACGTGCTCTACAACACAGATGAACCTTGAGGACATGATGTTAAGTGAAATAAGCCAATTCCAAAAAGGAAACACCATCTGATCGCATGTATAGAGTGCTCAAAATTATCCAGATAGCAAGGAGAATGGAGGTTGCCAGATACTGGCAGAGGGGGAAATGGGGAGCATTTATGCTTGGGAAGATGAAAAAGGTTCTGTAGATGGGTGGTTGTGATGGCTGTACAAATATGAATCTATTCAGTACTTTTAAACTATATACTTAAAGTGAAGAAGGTAGTTAATATGTTCCTTTTGTCACAATAAAAATATTGGAAAATAGTGACTATGTTGAAAAAATAGTAATCAAAACAACACTGGGGTTGAGTCCGATCCCCGGTACCAAAAAAAAAACAACCCTGGACTAACCTCTCACAATATAAAATGTGTATCATTCAAAGGTCAAAGGAAGCCCAACCAAGGTGACTTATGGGATGTGGTTTTGAATCAGGAACAGACCTTGTACCACACAGGGGGTGCAGACAGGGAGGTCTGCGCAGGAGCTTGAGAGTCAGGATCCCACCAGGGACATCTGCCAAGGCGAATGGTCACAGTGAAGGTCGCACAAGCTGTGGAGAGCTGGGCTTCTATGTGGCAGCAGCTGTTGTGGGTATAAGCTAGGCGTTTGGTGGGGCCTCAGGCTGATGTCAGTTAGCACCATTAGTGGGAACAAAGCTGAATGCAGGAGGGTGAGAGTGAGCTGGGGCCCTCCACTTCTCTGTTTTGTCACCTCCTCTAACTGTGGCAACTTCATGCAGAGTGGTTGGCTCCTGTTCCGTCAGTGCTTCTGCATCTCATGTGAATTCCTCCTGAGACCAGTGTTCACCTAGAGGCACACAGGGTAGGGCACCCTGGGAATTCCAGCTCAGCTGTGGGACATGGAACAGACTATGGAATCCTAGCAGGGCCAGCTCCTGAAAGTTGATGTTTTGTTTTCCACTTCAAATACTAAAATTATTAAATGGAGATAAATGCTAATATACTTTTTACCAGAAGGTAAATGACAATATTAAATATGCAAAATCAACTTAATCAGAATTGAATATTGTCTATATTTATTACGTTTGGGTGGGCCTGAGTGCATTTACTTAAAAATATTTAGTGTTGATTAATATTGTCATGTTTTGTTTTAGATAGGGATTACAAATACAGATTTAATTGGCTAATTACAGTGATTTATTTCTTAAAACTTGTTTGTAGGCAAATGCACAGGCACACTGACTTGGACATCACATGGTCTAGATTCTTAATACTGGCTATGTCATAAACCAGCTCTGTCACTTTACGTAAATACTTAATTTTTCTCACCCTGGGATTTACTCCATTATTTGAAGTCAGATTGCCCTGTAGCCTACCCTAGAACAATAGTAATGTGAACAAATATTTTAATATGATTTAAATCATTTTATTTTTGGCTATTTTTCCAAGAGGAATTTTCATATTTCCAGTGAAAGTACTTGTTTTACTTCAGTCATAAGAATATTATTCATTTCATCATTGTAGTTACATCTTCAGGTGTCTTTTTGCAGTGTATCTAAATGATACACTGCTATTGGACCCATTTGAATGAATTTTCCAGTTGTTTTCTCTTTGTTCCTGCATCCTTTTCTAATAAAGCCGTATGAATTAAAACTACAAACAGCATAAATTAAAATCCTAAAGCTAAAATAAGTTGCATATGAAGAAAGTGTGTATGTGATTTGTGGGTATGAAATTATATACAAAATTATTGAATTTAAGCATCTATGGAACAGAGTTCAACTTGTACAGAGCCCAGAAATCTTTCCACACATCTAGTGCAAAAAGGAAATTGAGATAAGGTAAGCAGAATGAATAGAGGGACCAAAAATGGCTCATACTGTCCAAAGATTGTATCGTGGTGAGCATCTTTTAGAATTAATCCAACGAGTCTTTACTTTTTCACTGTAATTTAGTTCATAAACCAAGGATACCTTGCTTTAAAAGGCCTCTAGTCATATCTAAACTATTATTGCAAATGCAGTCCTGAGATTTATTTCAATACTCTAGGTGCTTTGTTTGAAATCCACTTAAAACACAGATTTTATTTTAATGTGGCGCTTGCTTGGTTTTGCTTGTTATTTTTTTTTTTTCAGTGTTGGAAATGTATTTCAGTTCTTTGAGCTGAAGTGAGACCACCCACACATCAGGCACAGTTCTGCTCTAACAGTCTCTACTTGAAGGGAGAAAGATATTCTCCTGTGCCAGGTGGGTTAAGAATCCTGTGGCAGAGGTAACGCCCTATTGGGCAGGCCTCAGGTAGCATCAAAGGTGCAGCGCCAGCAGAGCCAATAGGCAGGTCCTCTTTCCACTAACAGGGTGGCCTTTGTCACAGAGTACTCTGAGTTTAGCATGTTTTCACCTGGTAGGGTAAGTCCAGGGGGGGGAAGATCACACTCATTCTCACCTCCCCAGAAAGTAAGCACTGTTTGTGGTTATCTAATCCTCTTCTCGTGTGCTAAATTAGAACAAGGTTTGTTATTCCCACCTGTTTACTTCTCAGCTTAGCTTTTCACTATATCATCTTTCCTTGTATTTCTTGTATTAACAGCTCTTCAGCTGTTCTTTGTCCTCGTCTGACTCATATATTTTTCCAAGGAAAGTACTGGTTTCACTTCAGTCATAAGAATATTATTCATTTTTATCATAGCAGTTACATCCTTGCATGTCTTTTGACAGTAGTATATCTGAATGAGTATTGCCTTTGGATCTGTTTTAATGAATTCTCTAGCTTTCTGGTTGTTCTCTCTCATTGTTGCTGCATTCTTCTCTAATAAAAGCTGTGTTTGATAAGCATTACCTGGGCCACTGGTTGCACACCTACACATATAGCTCTTCAGACCCTTCCTTTGAAGACATGCATCTGTGGGCCTGTGCTGGAGCTTGGGATTTGTGTGCATAACTAGAACATCAGATAATTCTTATGGGGGAATTTAGGTAACACTGTGACCTGGAGAGCTCTGTGTGGCAGTGGAGCCCACTTGTGGGTAGGGTGCCAGCTTTCGCCAATAAAAGTACAAGAGCCTTGTAGGACATAAGATACTGAAGAGTCATTCATTGTTTATATGAAATTGGAATATAACTGGGTGTCCTACCTGGCAGCCTTACACATGGAAAAAAGAAATTTGTGCTGTTGAAGCAGCTATTTGAACTTGTCTCCGGGTAGCCTGCTGAGTGCTAACCATGAATTAGAGTTCTTTCAGTCTTAAAATGTAAGCATCACTTCAAACTCTGAGTGCCCTGATTTGCTGGCTCCTTAGAAGGATCATAGAAAGTGTCATGGAGTAATTCCCCCCCCCCCCGCATATTCCTATTTTGAAGTTTTAACCCCAAATAGGTCGGAGTGTGGCCTTATTTGGAAAAAGCGTGTGTCATCAAATCAAAGTGAGATCAGTGGTGGTCAGCTCTGAGTATGGCTGTTCTTATAATAAGGGGAAATTTGGAGACAGACATATGCATACATGGAGAATGCTGTGTGACTATGAAAGCAAAGGTTGGGTGATGCTTCTAATAGTCCAGGAAGCCAAAAATCGCTAGCACCTCATCCACAGCTAGGGGAGAAATGAGTTCTTCCTCAGCCCTCATTCAACCATCAGCCAAGCCCTGGGACACGTTGGCCTTGGACCTTTAGCTTCCAAACAGGAATTTCCCTTGTTAATGCCACTAAGTTTGTGGTTCTTTGTTAGGACAACCCTGTTAGAGTGGTTAAATGTATTAACCTGAGCTAGTTTAGCAAGCCATTTATTTAATTCATATTTACAAGCTTTTGTTAACATATAAATATGGAAGATATATATTGGTAATAATCACTTTTGTATACTGTCATGTGTCAGTCACTTTATGTACATTATCTGATTTTTTATCTTCACAGTGACCAGTAAGTTAGTCACTTGTCTTAGTCCATTTTGTCTACTATCATAGACTACTACAAATTGGGTAATTTATAAAGAGTAGAGGTTTATTTGGCTCATAATTCTAGAGTCTGGGAAGCCCCACACTGAGGGGCCATATCTGGTGAGGTCCTTCTTACCCTGTAATAACATGGGAAAAGAGTACATGGGAACAGAGAAGGCTGCACTTGCTTTCATAACAAACTCAGTCTCATGGTAACTAAACCAGTGCTGTAGTAGTGACCTTAAACCATTCAGGAAGGGAAAGCCCTCATGACCTATTCACCTCTTATAAATCCCTCCTCTTGACATTGTTGTCCTGGAGCTTTAGTTTCCAATATCTGAATTTAGGTGAGTGTGATCAATAGCAGCCCTATTCAGTAACTGCATTTTACAGAATTATGTTTTAGTTTAATGAAATATTCACTACCTAGTGAAACCAAGTATCAGGTTCAAGTCTTTTGATTCCAAGCCCTGTTCTTTACTACTACTAGAAAGAAAGATGTTCATGAATTGTAAAATTCCATAGAGGGCTAGATAAGGGAAATAAGGCTGTTTGTTTTCTTTTTGCTGTAGAATTTTATATATTATGATATATAATTTTATATAAAATATATATAAATAAATGGAGCAGTAATCTTTTATATAGGCAAAGTCACCCTAAAATGTTTTATTTATAAATTTTACTAAAAATTACCAGAATTTAATACTTTACAAATAACATTTTAATATTATTGTAGACTATTTTTTCAAATTTTGTATTTGGATCAGGAGACATAAATTTAATTTCTGGGGTTTATCTTGTTTATACCTAACAGTTTCCCCAGAAGAATTCTGGCAATAAAAAGTTTCAGATGCAGAGAATGCTACAAATTCTTTCTCTCTTTTTTCCCCTCTCTTTATCTTTCCTAGCTTCTGAGATTTGTGGCACAGACTTTTATCCTTTGGGTTTTTATTGTGGTGTTTCTGGTGCAGCACTTTAACAGTTAATAATTGCTCGTGGGTTGGAAAGGAGGACTGCTCACCAGAGGTGATTTCTGGCCTGCAGAGTGTGTGGTTTCTGAGATTTATTATTTTTATGGGGTGGAGAAGTTTCTCCAGGCTATTTCTGTGAATGAGAGATCAAAGTCAGATGGATCTGACAACTTTCCTCTGAGAAGGACCACCCAATAGTTTGATAGTTCTTGTATTTTTCTACCACATAGTGATTGATGTACCCATGATCCACTGCTACTTTGTTTTGAATAAACATGTATGAAGAAGCCCCTGTCTGCTGTTGATCTTTACCAGGCAATTTTATTATTTTTTCATTCAAATTCGTAAAAATTTCCAGTGTTTGCCCTCAGCCCCTCACCCCTTTCTATTTAATTATTATTTGTTTCTTCTTCCTTCACCTGAAATGGAGTTCAGTTAAACCTATTTGACCTTTCTGTCTGGGTGGGAAATAGCAGATTTTCTTGGACTAGGTCCTTGGGTAGAAGGCCAAGCCTCTCTGGAGGTGAAGTTGGTCTCCCCACTGCAGATGAGAAGTTTTACGAGAGAAGAGGTGTGTTGATCAGGCCTTCAGTTCTTAAGCAAGAATGAAGAGTGCAAGAATCTAGACACATGAGGGGTGTAGGAGATATCATGATTCAGGATATCAGTGAAATCAGAGGCACCTTTTGATAGCCAGAGTCCAGTAAGCAGGGAACAACAGTTCACAGCCCAAGTGGTCAAATTAACTAAGGACTAAGACTTGATAGAGAAATGCCTAAAAATGTCTCTTTCCATCCATTTCTTGAGAAGGTCAGAGGTCATCCCTGCCTTTAAAGAGGCTGTTGTAAGCACATACCACCTTCGCATGGAGGCCTTTCCTACCCACCCCCCCAGAGCACCTGCCATCATCACTCATATGTCCACCTGTTACTCTCTTTCCTAGTTTTCCTCTTCTTTGTAAAAATTTATCTTGATCTGAGTTACTTCATTATGTGTTTGTGAGTTTTTTCCCTTGTACTTCACAGCCCATTGTATATTCTTTGAGCACTTGGATTGAACTTATTTCTCTTTGCCGCACCTACAGAACCTAGAACAATACCTCACACATAATAGGTCAGTAGGAATTTGTCTTTGAATTTTTGAATGATTGTCTTCAAGCTTTTGAAATTTTCCTGTATTTTGAATGTGTAGGTTTTTTCATAGTTCTAATACCAACTTGACAAAATTTGAATATAATTTTGTATTTCTTAGGTATTGCTTATCTCCAACATCATATACCATGCCTGAACATTGTTTTAAAGTTACTTTACCATCGTGGGTATAAAATTGAATATATAGTAATTTATTTTTACTACTTCTTATAGAATTTTCTTGCTGAAATACCAATGGGCTTCTCAGTAAGATGTTGTTATTATCATATTTATTGAATATCGGTCTTAATCCTTGGCTAGCCAATATGCAGATATATAAAAGAAAAACATTAATTTGTTATAAGTTGGTTTATATTTTAAAATCAGGTATATAATAGAAAATTTTAAAAGAAGTGATGAGAACAGACATCTCTATTTCCCAGTCTTAGGATACTGTCTGTCTAAATGAAAGTTTGCCAAAGAAGTGGACCAATTGAGCTAATTATTTGTGTTTGACAGAGATTGTGAGTTTAAGGAATTGAGGAATTGGCTCCCATGTTTGTGGAAACTGGCAAGTCTAAAATTTTCTGGGAAAGCTGGGACAGGGTTGAAATTTTAGCTTCTTGAGTCTGAAGGGAGATTTAGGGAACAAAAGCCTTTTTATTTGGGATCCTTCAACTGACTGAAAGAAGCCTACTAACATTATGGAGGCTACTAAAAACCTACCAGTTAAGATGTTAATCATATCTGAAAGGTTGCCTTTACAGCAACATCTTGATGGGTATCTGACCTTACAGCTGCATAGCATTGTGTAGCCAAGTTGACATATAAAAACTATCCATCCCAGATACTGTATGACCTGAAGTTTCACTCCTGATCTTTATACTAGCAGAATGTAAACTTACCTTCATACAAAAAACTATACAGTGGGGACAGGGATTTAGCTCAGTGGTTCCGCCGCCTGCCTCACAAGTGCAAGGTCTCAAGTTCGATCCCTGGTACCAAAAAAAGGCTATACAGAAAAGTTTATAGCAGCTGTATTTGTAGTAGTCCCTAACTAGAAACAAATCTTGAAACAAGTGATTGGTTAAACTGGCATAGCCATAATTCAATGGAATACTACTCAGCAGTAAAAAGGAACAAGTATTGATATGTGCGGCAGTGTTGTAATTGGCTCTCAAGAGCATTATGTTGAGTTAAAACCCTATCCCAGGTAGTTACATACTGTATGAATCTACACGTCATATTTTGGAAGTGACAGTGTTATAGAGATGAAAAACAGCACAGTCATTGCCGAGGTTAGAGCTGAGGACAGTGATGATTATAAAAGAATTTTGGGGGAGTAATGGACCAGTTCTGTGTGCCACTTGTAGTGGTGGTGACATGAATCTGTAATGCACTAAATTGTATACAACTGTTCTCTATACCTCCTTGAAAAAAGTGAGTTTGTGGAAAAACTAGTAGAATCCACATAAGGCCTGCATTTGAGTTAACCAAATTGAACTAGTGTTGGTGTCCTGGTCTGATAATTGATACCATGGTTGTGAAAGATGGTGTCATTGGAGGAACCTTGAGGGAAGGGAAGACTTTCTTTTTTCTTTTTTCAGCTTCTATGTGAGTCATATTCATTCAAAATTAAAGATTTCTTCAAGGGTGGAAAAAGAAAGGTCTACAGATATTAGAGAAATTACTGATAAATGACAAGTGGGTAAAGAGGCAAAAGAAATAATAAGAGTAAGGAAATTCAGTAAGGAGGGAGTTTCCTGAAGAGGATTTGAGTTGAGAAGTAGTAAATGGGAATATTGCATGCGGTGTGTAGTGCCTTGTTGCAGACCTCAGTTGCAGACTTGCAAAGTTTAAACCTTATCCACAGTGGAGAGAACAGGGAGCTTTCATGGGATTAAAACTAGGTGAAATCCAGTGTAATTTGAAAGGACATTTATGGAAATACATGGAGAAGTTTGAGAGGGTGTGTTTAATCACTAATAGTGGTGGCAAACCTATGGCACAAGTGCTGCAGCCAGCTATCTGTTATCATTGAAAGCTCTAAAAGGTTTGCCGTCAGTGCAGGTATTCTAGGAGTATAGTCCATTTGTGTCTTTTTTTCTTCTTCTGGTAGTTTGATGTACTTCAGTCCTAACACAGGTTTACACCACAGTAAGGTCTTCCTTCAAAGGAAGTACTGCTGGTACTAATCAATAGAAAGGAGATAGTATAAGTAATACTGTTCACTGGCCTAGCAAGTGAAAAGCCTTTTGATATGGATTCATTGAACTAATGAGAAGGCAAAAATATATTATACAGTGGGTATTTACATGTTGATTGCTTATGATTATACTATTTTTATCAGGCACATTTTTAAGAGATTGAATAGACATGCATAGAATGTTTGTATCCCTCCAGAATTTCCATGCTGTTGAAAGCTGATCAAAAGATGATGGTATTAGGAAATGAGGCCTTTTAGCAGGTGGTCAGGTCACAGACAATGGGATTAATGCCCTTCTCAAAGAGGCTCAGTTTAGGAAACTCTGGTCAATGCATCCTCACCGTGTCTCTCCTTAAAGACATGGAGGTAAGCTGGAGTGCCAGTACCCAGTATTCACTGGCATTTCTGCCTGCCAGCAATGACCAGTGGCAACACTGTGCATATCTTATTATGAAATTTTCTTACTACTCGAGTTAGAACGAAGTGTTCATATTACAAAGGTGGTTCTGCTGAGGTACACACAGTAAATGATGAAAAGTGGTTTTCTGTGAGAACTGAGCAAACTAATTTGTCAGTAGTCATATGTGTACAGTAGGCGGAAGGCAGTATTTAAAGGATGGAATAATAAGTTGCTGTGTAAGTCACAGTGGGGGTCTAAAGCACCAGTAGTACCTAATGATTTAAGAAGTTAAGGGTACTTAAAAGGTTTTGGCACTGGTGGATCTAGGCAGTTAAGACTACATATTTTTAACAATCTTTACTTTATTATTAAGTATACTTAAATCATGATTGGAGACATTTCTATATCCAATCCATATCTAAGATTTAATTTCTGGTTTTAAAACCATCTCTTTTCTAGAATGAAGACTACTCATTTTCTTCTTTATATTAGTGTTCACTTCGCCTCAGCAGTTTATAACTGTGTACAGATGGCATTGGTGCTGCTGTGTGAGTGCCCACTGTTTTTTGAACACTTGGGGAATTTCCAGCCTTAGGAGAAACCACCTCTCCATGATAGAACTCAGAGAACTAACCTTATAGTGCATAAGGATGTGACGTAGATTCCATCAACAAATCTGAATTCAGAAATGAGCATCTTGAAGATAGAGCCTCCATTGGAGTCCATTTTGATAGCCACTGTAGTAGCATGACATCTGTCTCTGGGGGTCTCAGTGTTGGCAGCAGGGAATTCTTGGTACAACAGAAATATTAAGGAATTAAATTTATCCCCTGTATATTGTCAGACCGTAGTGCGATGAAATTGGAGATCCATAGCAAAAGAAACCGCAATTATTTGATAAACACGTGGAAATTGAACAACATACTTCGAATAACCAATGGGTCACAGAGGAAACTAAAGAAACCAGACAGTTCCTACAATTAAATGACAATGACAGTACAACATATCAGAATCTACTGGACACAATGAAAGCAGTCTTACGAGGGGAAATTCATAGCAGTGAATCCTCATATTAGGAAAACAAAGTGAGCTGAATTAAACAACCTGATGCTGAACCTCAAGCTTCTAGAAAAAGAAGAGCATGACAAACCCAAAGCTCGTACAAGAGACGAAATTGTAAAGATCAGAGCAGAAATCAATGCAATGGAGACTAAGAGAACAATACAAAAAAATCAATGAAGCCAAGAGTTGGTTCTTTGAAAGAACAAACAAAATTGACAAACCCTTAGCCAACCTTATCAGAAAAAGGAAAGAAAAGGTAAAAATCTGTGACGTTAGGAATGAAAAGGGTGAAATTACAACAGAGCCAGCAGAAATCCAGAGGATCATCAATACCTACATCGTGAACCTATATGCCAATAAGGTGGAAAACACAGAAGAAATGAACAGATTCCTAGATACGTATGAATTACCAAAGTTTAATGAAGATGATCTAAAAATTCTAAACAGCCCAATATCAATCAAAGAAATTGAAAACATAATTAAAAACTTACCAACTAAGAAAAGCCTGAGTCCTGATGGCTTCACTGCTAAATTCTACAAGACATTTAGAGAGGAACTACTGCCACTACTGTTTAAACTCTTCAATGAAATTGCAAGGGAAGCAGTACTCCCGAATTCATTCCTGGAAGCAAGCATCACCTTGATCCCCAAAGCAGAGAAGGACCCAACCAAAAAAGAGAACTATAGGTCAGTCTCACTAATGAACATAGATGCAAAAATCCTTAATAAGATACTGACAAATAGAATGCAGAAGATCATCAAGAAGATCATACACCCTGACCAAGTGGGATTCATCCCAGGGATTCAGGGATGGTTCAACATATGCAAATCAATCAGTGTAATACACTATATCAATAGAGCCAAGGACAAAAACCATATGATCATCTCAATAGATGCACAAAAGGCATTTGACAAAAATTCAGCATGCATTTATGATAAAAACCCTACAGAAAATTAGAATAGCTGGTCTCTACCTCAATCTGATAAAAGCCATCTATGAAAAACCAACAGCCAGTATCATACTAAATGGTCAAAAACTGAAATCCTTCACACTAAAATCAGGAACAAGACAGGGATGTCCACTATCACTACTCCTCTTCAATATAGTCTTGGAAACATTAGCCACGGCAATTAGACAAGAGAAAGAAATAAAAGGAATAAAGATAGGAAATGAAGTCAAATTGTCATTATTTGCAGAAGACATGATACTCTATATAGAAGACCCCAAGAACTCCACCAAAAGTCTTCTAGACTTAATAACCAAATTCAGTCAAGTAGCTGGTTACAAGGTCAACACACAAAAATCAATAGCTTTCCTCTACACAAACAACAGATTCACTGAGACAGAAATAGGGCAAATAATTCCTTTCACAATAGCATCCAAAAAAGTTAAATACCTAGGAATCAACCTAACAAAAGAAATCAGAGACCTCTTCTCTGAAAACTATAGCACTCTGGAAAGAGAGATTGAAGAGGATATCAGAAAATGGAAAGACATCCCTTGCTCCTGGGTAGGAAGAATCAACATAGTGAAAATGGCCATACTTCCAGAACTTCTATATAGATTCAGTGCAATCCCAATTGAAATTCCAGCAGCATACTTCATGGAACTTGAGAAAACAATCCAAACCTTTGTTTGGAACAAGAAGAGACCTAGAATTGCAAAAGCAATTCTAGGCAACAGAGACATGGCAGGGGGTATCACAACCCCCAACTTGAAACTATAATACAAAGTTACTGTGATAAAACAGCATGATATTGGCAAAGAAACAGACCTGAGGACCAGTGGAACAGATTAGAAGATGCAGAAACCACTCCAGCCACATTCAGCCACCTTGTTTTTGACAAAGGAGCTAAACACCTTCATTGGAGGAAAGATAGCCTCTTTAATAAATGGTGCTGGAAAAATTGGGCTTCAACTTGCCAAAGATTAAAAGTAGACTTGTATCTCTCACCATGCACTAAACTAAAATCAAAATGGATTAAAGATCTAAATATTAAAACAGAAACGCTGAATGGGCTGGAACAGAGGTTAGGTAGAACTCTTGAAGACATTGGTGTAGGAAAAGATTTTATGAATAAAACCTCAGTTGCCCGTGAACTAGCACAAACAATCAACAAGTGGGATCTCTTATTAAAAAGCTTCTGCACAGCAGGAGAAACCACCAACAGTGTGAAGAGACAACCCACAATGTGGGAAAACATTTTCACCTGCTTTTTCTCAGACAAAGGTCTACTATCTAGAATCTATAAAGGACTTAAAAGAATCAGACCTGCCAGATTTAAAGATACAGTCCAAAAATGGGCATCTGAAATGAACAGACATTTCTCAAAGAAGTAGAAACAGCAAATGAGCATATGAAAACATGTTCAACATCACTGGACATTCGAGAGATGCAAATGAAAACAACACTGAGATTCTGCCTCACCTCAGAAAGAATGACTTCTGTCATGAAATCAACCAATAACAAATGCTGGCGGGTCTATGGGGAAAGAGGAACCCTGCTCCACTGCTGGTGGGAATGTCGACTGGTGCAACCACTGTGGAAATCAGTATGGAGATACCTCAAAGAACTAGGATTGGAAGTCCCGTTTGACCCAGCTATTCCCCTGCTGGGAATCTTCCCCAAAGAATTAAAAGAATCATACCACAGTGATATATGTGTGCCCATGCTCATAGCATCACAGTTTGTAATAGCTAAAACTTGGAAGGAGCCCAAGTGCCCATCAACTGGAGCCTGGATTTTAAAAAATGTGGTTTTTTAAATAAAATGGAGTACTAAGCCATCAAAAACAAGAGATTAGAGACATAGCTAAATGGATGCACATTGAGGTGATACTCTTAAGTGAAATAAATAGGATACAGGTGTAAATACCAAATAGTTTCTCTAGTGTGAGAAACTGAAAGTGTAAATAAGGACTAAAAGGTATAATAGATAATGTGAAATAGGAAGAAAAGGGGCAAAGGGGAGGGGGAAGTGGGAGGGTTAGGGGAAAAGAAAGAAGGGAAATGAATTAATACGAGCAAATGAAAAAATGGGAGCATAGTCTTTGTAAATAGGGAGGGTTGGAGGGGTTGAAGGGAGGGTAGGGGAATGGGGAAAAAATAAGAACCAAGAGAGATTATGTAAAGGTGCAAATTTCCAAAGATGAATGTCATTATATTGTATACCTAAAATGTACCAATAAATTCTTTTTTAAAGTTTCTCATTAAACCTCTTTTGTACTATGTTGGGCATTATTCTTAAAAGCTTGGTATTCAGCATCATTTCCAGGGTTCTTTTCCTAAACCCTTCCTTTCCTGTGTGATTATTCAGACTGCTGTTGCTTACAACAAAGTACTTGAAAGATGTCATTTTTCAAGTAGCACTGGGAAGCATCTCACGAGTGTTAAGAATAAATTAGGTCTGGCTATATTGCAGGGACAAATAGGGACACGGGGCTTAGGCTGAGTCAAAACTTAAATAATCTCATTTCTAAAACCAGTGTTACAAATGTCGGATTAAAAATAAAGAGTGAAGACCAGGGTAGAGATAAAGAATTGAGAAGAAACGGGAGCCCTCCCTAGAAAACACTAACTCATAGCTGGAGGTGAGGACAGAGATCAGAGTGTGTGATGAATAGATTAGATTCATGCTTGAGTGACAAGTTGAGATCTGTGTGATTTTTGTCTTGGCATTAGAAAAATCTTAGATTTCTTTACTAGTGTGTTCTCTCTAAATCTGGATTCCTCTCTTCCCCAACCCTCCCCTTCCTAGTCTCCCTCTCCTCTCCCTCTCCAGCTGTACTGAAGTTGAATACAGGGCCTTGGATGTGGTAGCCAAGTGCTCTTCCACTGAGGTGCACTCCCAGGCCTTCTTATTTTGTACAGTCTCAGCCCTTTTCATTTTGTATTTTGGGTCGGGATCTTGTTAAATTGCCCAGCTGGCTTCAAGTTTATGATCCTCCTGAGTAGTAGAGATTGCAAGCATGTGCCACCCTGCCCATTCTTTGACTCTGACTTCCCTTTGTCGTATTTTCAATATTACAAATCTAAGACAGATGATAGGAAACAGTGAGGTAGACTTGGTGAGATGGGAAAGAGAACAGGGGATAAGGAGAGATAGGAAAGAGAAGAGGGGAAAGGGAACTAAAAAGAATTAAGATGTGATATGTATATGTACCAGTTTCCCATGATGAATCTATTATGTATCCAAATACATACTAATTTAAAAAATTTAAAAATTAGTTTCAAAGAATCTCAGTCTTTATCCACTATAAGTGGAAGTAACAAAACCAAAAATACTTTTATTGTTTTTAGAATTATTTACTACCAGCCACAATTCCATTTAGTTAATATGAAAAGAATGATGCTGATTTTCTAATTGTTAGCAGACTATGTGCTCAGGACAGCACTTAGAATGAAGAAATGCTTCCAGAATTTGTGGATCTACAAAATCATTATTCACATAGTTTAGTAGAGTGGTCCTCGTGCTGAATGTTATTCACTCTCTGTGGACAGCTACTTACCGAGTAGTTGGGAGATGTGGGCTTCAGGAAGTAGCATCACTTTAGTGACGGGGCCCAACGGCCACCTTGCATGAGATTCATATGGTGCCTCTCTTAGTTAAGCACCTCTCATAGATATCTAATCTAAAGTTTCTTTAAGTTAAATTTTATTATTCATAAGTAAAGTAATTATAATAACAGGATTTATCAAGGGTTGACTGGGTACAGTCATTGTTTAGATGCTGTATTTTATGATCTTTGATCCCTAAAAGTCCAGCAAGACAGATTGTTATTCCTGTTAGATTAATACATGACAGAGGCCCGGGGGGTTAAGTCACTTACTCAGGGCTACCCAGCTTTTTTTTAAGTTGATGTCTCAGAGTAATTTTAAATGGAAAAAAAAAAAAAAGGAACTTAACGTACTTTTCTTAGGAATCTTAAACTGTTTCTTATTCTCAACCTGATATCTGAGTCTAAGTAGAATGGCCTGTGGTCCCTTCTAGCTTATATCCTTTCAGATGTAGTTGTCCTTAACCTCTGCGCCAGCTCTGTGTCTTGGTTTCATCACCTGTTTGCTTTTTAAGCAACTAGCAAGAATTCCCTCATTTTGGTGCCTTTGGTGAAGTAATTTCTCCAGTGTTGAGCGTTCCTTTTCCTGCTTGGCATTCCTGACATGTGGCCAACACAGCAAATGAGTGAGAGCATGTAATGGAGTGGAAACTGAAACTTTTTGACTAGTTTCTCAAAAATCACTAGTAGGTATCTCTACTCTTCTCTTTTTGGCAAGAATAAGGGAGAGTTTTCTTCTCAGATTAGGAGATGTTAAGCCTGACTTTCAGGTGCTTTACAGACCTTAACTTATTTGTGACCTGTAACTAGCAACGAAGTACCTCAGGTTGTCCACAGCTATGTTCTAAAAGTCACAGAGCATTTTGCTTGAAGTATAACAGGGTATTTGAACAAAATTCAAGCTAGTTTTATGTAAAGCCTTACATTCTGAACCACTGTTTAGAGAAAAGAATCCCTTTAGACTTATTTCAATCCTGTGGTGCTGTTGGAGGAACTAGTTTTGTATTTGAAGAAATCATTGCCCCACTAGTATTCAAAGGCTCCCCTGTGCTTCTGTAAGAAATCACACATTTAAAGTCACAAATAGAAGGGGGCAGGGCATGGTGCCACATGCCTGTAATCCCAGCACTGGGAAGGTGAGTTTGAGGGCAGGCTGGTCTGAGACATAGCAAGACTGAGAGGTGGATAGGAATCATTGTAAAGAGTTTTTGGGTATTTTGTTTTGTTTTTTACATTTTAGGCTACAATAAAATCCTGGCTTTTGAAGTTTTTCTTTTTCTCCTTAAAATATTTTTGCTTGTAGGAAGTTCAGGTGGGTGTGGAGGAGGAATTTAAGAAAATATTAAGCTCACCCAGAAAATAACATGGGCAAGAAAGAGAGGACGTTGTCTAAATTCAGATTTTGCATCATAGTACATCTAATCTTGTTCCCCTTCCCATTTGAACAAGTTCTCCTGCTTCTTTTTTTTTTTGGTACCGGGGATGGGTCTCGGGTCCTTGCGCTTGTGCAGCAGGCGGCAAAACCACTTAGCTAAATCCCTGGCCCGTTCTCCTGCTTCTTAATATCCCTCTCCCTTTTATAAATAAAGCTCTTTGTTTATACTGTAGATTTCTCACACATGTGAAGTAATGTGATACTTCAACTTGTGTGCCTGATTTATTTCACTTCAGATTATGTTCTCAGAATGCATGCACTTTACCTAAAAATGCCTCAAGTTTACCCTTCTTTATAGCAGAGTAGTACTCCAATATATATAAATGCCACAATTTCTTTATTCATCTGTTGATGGGCATATATGCTGCTTCCAACATTTAGCTATTATGAACTGTGCTACTATAAACATGAGAATGCATTAATCACTGTAATATGATGTCAGAACGATACTTAAGAGGAGAATAGCTGGGTCAAATAGAACCTTTAGTTTTAGGTTTTTTTGAGGAATCTCCATACTGCTTTCCATAGTAGAAGTTTATACTCCCACCAACAATGGAGAAGGGTCCCTTTCCCCCGACAGCCTGGCTAGCATTTGTTACTGGTTGATTTCTTGATGGTATGGTAGCCATTCTTTCTGAAGTGAGATGGAATCTCATTGTTGTTTTAATTTGCATTTCCTGAATGGCCAACAGTGTTGAGCCTTATGAGTATCTAGTGGCCATTTGTACTTCTTTGTTTGAGAACTATTCATTTCAGATGCCCATTTTTGGATTGGGTTTTTAAATTTGAGAGATCTAATTTTTTGGAGTTCTTTATGTGTATTAGGTATTAGTTCTCTGGAGCATAGCTGGCAAAAAGTTTTTCCAATTTTATAGGTTATCTCTTTGCTGTGTAGGAACTTTTTAATTTTATGTGATTCCATTTGTTATCTTTTGTAATATTTCATTTGTTTTGTTCATAAATTCTTTACCTACACCTATAGTTTCAAGTGTCTGCCTGTTCTATCTTCCAGCAGATTACATGTTTCTGTTTTAGCATTCAAGTTTTTATTCCTTCTCAATTTTAGTTTAGTACATGGAGAGAGATACGAGTCCAGGTTTAATCTTTGACATGTGGAAAGCCAGCTTTCCCAGAACCATTTATTAGTCTATCTTTCCTCTAATGAAGGTGTTTGGCCCCTTTGTCAAAGATACTGGAGGTAAATTTGCCTAAAGTTGTTTGTACATCCTCTATCCTATTCCATTAATCCACAAGTCTGGTTTTTTTATAGTACTGTGCTGTTTTTATCACTGTAGCTTTGTAAAATAACTTGAAATCTGGGATCATGATGCCCCCTGCCTTCCTATTGTAGCCCAGAATTGCTTTTGCTATTCTAGGTCTCTTTTGGTTCCATATGAATTTATTATTTTCTCCAGTTCTGTGAGGAATGCTACTGGTATTTTGATTGGGCTTGAATTAAATATGTATAACAGTTTTGAAGTATCATTTTCACTATATTGGTTTTGCCTATCCCAGAACAGGCAGTGTCTTTCCATTTTCTGATATCTTCTTTGAGCTCCTTTTTCAGGGTGGTATGATTTTCATTTTAGAGGTCTTTCACTTCCTTGGTTAGATTAATTCCTTTCATTTCTGGATGCTATTGTGAAAGATGTTGTTACCCTCATTTCTCTCTCAGTGAATATGTTATTGGTGTACAAGAATGTTATTGATTTTTGAGAGTTGACTTTTGTCCTGTTATGCTACCAAATTTAGTCATTAATTCTAGGAGTCTTTCAGGGGAGTTTTTGGAGTCTTCTACGTAGAAGATCGTTTCATCAGCAAATAATTGTAATTTAACTTCTTCCTTTCCTACCTATATGCCTTTTTATTTCTTTCTCTTGTCTAATTGCTGTGGCTATTTTTAGAACTGTATTGAAAAGGAATGATGATAGTGGACATCTTTGTCTTCACTTTTTGTCCCATTTAGTATGATTTTTGCCATTGCTTTGTCATAGATGGTTTTTATCAGATTGAGATAAAGACCTTCTAGGGCCGGGGGTTTAGCTTAGTGGTTCCACTGCGTGTCTCGCAGTTGCAAGGTCCCAAGTTCGATCCCCGGTACCAAAAAAAAGACCTCCTATTCCACTTTTCTTTAGAGTTTTTTGTCATGAATCAATGTTAGATTTTGTCAAATGTTTTTTATGCACCTATTGAGATGATCATGTGGTTTTTGTCCTTCTGTTAATATGATATATTACATTTATTGATTTGCATATGTTGAACCATCCATGCATCCCTAGAATGAATCCTGCTTGGTCATAGTGTTAAATCTTTTAACTGATTGCTGCTTTCTGTTTGCCAGTATCTTATTGAGGTTTTTTGTCTCTATGCTCATTATAGAGATTGTTCTGTAGTTAATTGTTGTTTAAGACTTATGGTACTTTTTTTTTTTTTTTACACTTTTACATCTAAATGAGGAGACATTTTAAAATTGGTAGAATGTATAAATTATGTGGAAGCACTTTATTGTCATTTTTTCCTTAGAACATGTTTTTTATTAAAAAGGAATATATTTTACATTACTGGAGTCTTAGATTCCTTGCAATATAGCAATCATCTTTTAAATAGACTCACTCATAAGCAATCTAATAACAAATTGGAAGACATTACCACCTCTAACACTAATCACGGTATCAAGGCAAAAATTTTGGTTAGAAAATTTTATGATATTTTGAAGAATACTAATACCCAAGAATTTTTTTCTCTTTTATGATGGAGTGATGACCTATCTAAAAGGAGAGGAGGAAATGTTAACTGTCTAGACATAAATGACAACTTTCAACATAATTTTTCACAAGTATTTTAGAAAAATGAATACATGCATGTTGTAGGACATTGTTCACATAGTTCTGCTAATAACCTCATGATCGTTTTCGACAGATTATTGGCCTGGAACAATCCTGCATTTTGGTTAGTAAAGAAAATGAAAAATGTACAAAGGGTATTGATGCCTGACATCAGCATGGGAAAAATTGCTGGCATCAAGAGAATAAAAGAATTTAAAATGTGGAAGCTTTGGTCAAAAGCATCAGTAGCTGTAGCATGTTGAACTGTAGAGTTGTTTATGTAAGGAATTAAGGCTTGGCACTCACCCAGCAAGAAAAGTTTGGGTAACACTTAGATTATGTCAAGAATATGTGGTTCTTACAAGTGTTAACGTTACTTTGGGGTGTACTATTTAAGTATTGAGAAATAATTCTTCTGTTTCACTCTGGAGAAATTCAGTGAAAATGGGCTAGGGAAAGAGACTTCTGAGAATAATTAAAAGAAGTTGAAATCGTTTCATTTTGACAGAAAAATCAGGAAATTAGGACTTACATGAGAAGAGGTGCCAGCTGTTTTGTTTTTATTAAGATAGTGTAAAAATAAGTGGATATTCATTTTTAAAAACATGCAGGTTAGTTGTTTAAAAAAACTAGAAAGGAAAAGGAGCATCTTTGCTTAGAAACTTGGAGCACAATATATAACTCCATCTGATAATAACTGCATGTACTCATTTGATAGATATATATTGAATGTTTTCCCTAGGAATGTCCAGTAGAAAGGTTAAGTGCTGATTCCTGTTTGAATGCAAGAAGCTAAACTGGGGGTTCAGTGCAAAGTTTTGCTCTTAGTTCTATCACTTTTGTAAACATAGGTAGCAGGCTGAGACATCTTGACAACTGGGGAGCCTATATCATGTCTTTTCAGTGGGTAATGTACCAAGATGTTACATACACAGTCAAGAGCAAAATGGCTGTGTAGAGTTAGTCACCCTTTGATGTCAATTAAGCTGACCTTCATTTCCAAGTGTTTTTTTAATATTGCCTACGAAATGTCAAGAGAAGCAAGAGAAGGCAATGCTGCTCATATTTTGTCATTATTTACAGTGTATTATGTATACAGTGTAATCCATCAGCCAACTTTAATTTCATAAGCTATTCATTGTGTTTAAACAGTGCCTTTCTTATGTTAAATATTTATGACAGTCTTTGAGATGAATATGTTAAAATGGCAGATGGGGTCATTTTAAATATTTCCTTGATTGAAGGCAAGGGACCCTCTTGTGAATTTATAGTCTGCTTTCAACGAAAGTTCACAATGTCTGATAATAACCCAAGGAGGCAAGAACTCTACCAATTCCCAGCACAGTGATTTCAAAAAAATGATGCCTGCAAACAGTCTTCATGCTTCAGCACCTCCCATTTTGAAATTGTTTGCAAGGGCAGTGAAGAATGGTAAACAAAAATGTTTGCAGTTGTATTGCTTATTAATAATTCAATATGAGTACACCTCTTTTGTGTTAAGACTGTTTTTTAAATCAATTTTTAACCATAGTAGCCAAGATAAGTGGAAACTAAAAATTGTAATCTATGCTGGACAGGAAGATGTATTGTACACTCTAGAATTCTGGTACATGACAGATATTTTGGGAATTATGTTCTAGGCTTTTAAAATGAGAGATATGTCTTTTTGATTAACTGTTTGCTGTTTCTCCTTGGTAACTGCCAAGTCTGAGTACAAGAATATCAGTTATGCCCCTCCCACAGAGAGACATCTTTTCCCATTTAAAGTTAGAAAAACTATACATCTTTAATTACATTTTTTTCTTTAATAGTCATCTTGACCTTTAGTTTTATTAAATATAAAAATTAGATCAGTTGCTTTTAATTATAATCCTAGAAAATTATTTATTACATTGTATTACTTGATTATGGATAGTTTGAGATTCTTCTTTCTTTACGTCTTTTTTTTCCCTAAGTGAACAGTTTGCATTTGGTGTAAAAGGGAAGTGTTTGTCTCTGAAGATCTTACTTAGCTTTAACCAACTATTATATTAATGATTGGTGAGAGCTTTGAAAGTCTCAACCCTAGATAATTATGACTCTTGTAGTACTTAAGACTCTTGCCACTCAAAACTGGACACCCTCAGCTGATGAAGCAATGATTTTACAATCATACAGAATATAAGAGAGTGTGTGGGAGCCATGAGTAAGCTGGTAATTACATTTTTACAAGTAATTTTTCAACATTTACTCAGTGGGGTTATAAAGAAACTGATTTTCTAGTAGACAAAATCGCATACCTTTATTTTAAAAATGTCTTGTTAGGCACACCATATATAATAACATCACATCTTAACATACAATCCAGAAATTTTTCACAGATGTGCTTCCTAGGATCTGTGAGTTGACTGAAGTATGAAGCCAAATGTTATGTGGAGCTTGTTTTGGGAGGGGCTTCAGAGCTTCTAGCAATGTCAATGAGCAATCTCTAATCCAGAAAACATAGACGAGCCTGGTCTGCATTTCTCATTTTTCAAATGAAAGAACAGATCCATCAATATCAAGTGGTTTTTGTTTTTTTTTTTAAGTGAGGCAACATTAGAAAGGCCACAGTTAAAACCATTTCTCCTACTGTAGGCTGTTCCTGATTTCTAATTTTTTAAATAAATTATTGCTCAGAACCTGGAATTGAAATGAAAAATGAATTTCTCCACGCCAAAACTTGTTAAGCTCAAAATAATTTAAACTAGAGTCCTGGATTCATATTATCTTGGGATATTGTTTTGAGTCCCATGTGAGCTTGAAGATAATTTTCATAAAGCTGCTCAAGCCACCTGCAGTGGTTCATGCCTGTAATTATAGCTACTTGGAGGCTGAGCCCAGGGGGATTGTTCAAGACCAGCCTAGGTTACTTAGGGAGACCCTGTCTCAAACACAGAAGGGTTAGGAAGGTAACTCAGTGGCTTGCCTAGTATGTTTGAGATCTTGGGTTCAATTTCCTCCAATACTGTGAAAAGAGAGGGACAGGGGGAGAAAAGAAATAAATATTCATTCTGTCTTCTATGTGAAAATATACCCACACCTGAATTTTAACCTAAGAAATGTAGCCTCTGTTCCAGCAGTTGGTATTTGTCACTTCCTGGCAGTTCCAGGTATTATGGTTCATCCCCAGTAGGTATGTGGTGAGATCCCCACCTGAAGCTTAGTGCATAGCATTCCTGGGCAGAAGGTGGCAACAGATGATTTTAATATTTGCAGCCATTCATCAGCTGGATTTTCTTTGGGGGAACTCCCAGTATCCCCTAGGAGGGGACACATAAAGCTATTATTCCAGTCTTCCTAATAATAAAGGCTCACTTTGGAGGCAAGGAGAGCAGTCTCTAGTATGGTGCAGTGTAGGAGAAAATGCAAGGGAGAACCCAGTAGAATAGAGATGGATTCCCCAGGCACAATAACGGAATGTGAGATAGTCAAGAAGGCAGTAACAAGGGCACTTACTCATAAGCAGATTGCACATGTCCTGTTTAACCTGTGTCTTCTATATATTGATGATACCAGCAGTAACTTTTGCTTTACCTCTGGGTTTTTCCCTTGGGATTCATAATCAGAATAAGGATTGTTGTTTTGAAGCAGGCAGTGAGCAGGCTGGTTTAATATTTTAAATTTTTGCTGGCTCATAACTGAAGATCTGCCCTTGTCTACCTCAAGGGTCAAAGCAGGTGCATACCTGCTGCCCCCTTATCCCACCTGCCACTGCCTCTTTCCCATGGGGGCAGGGTTTGGGGGCTCCTGGTGGCCCTTTTCTCCTCATCACTGGAGGACTGACTTGAATCAACATCTCTTCCTTGTCCTGGACTCCAAAGACTACAAAGAAAAAAAAGCTCAAAGACTACACATTTTTTTTTTTTTAAGGGTACCAGCTCCTGGTTTATGATTTTTTTTTTTTTTTTTTGGTACCGGGGATCGAACTCGGGTCCTTGCGCTTGCACAGCAGGCAGCAAAACCACTGAGCTAAATCCCTGGCCCTGGTTTATGATTTTAATGCTTGTTTAAATGCCCAGGCAGCATGCTTTCTGTTTTCTTCAGTTTTAACTTGTCATCATAAAGTTGTTTTATAAAAAAATTTCTTTATCAATTTGATTTGGATTTCCTAGATCAGAAGTGTAAGTGATTTCTGGATTTCTTCCTTAACAAAAAAGTACTAAGAGAAGCTGCCGTAAAACAACAAATCTACTCAGTGGTTCTGGCGCCTGCTGCGCAAGCTCAAGGACCCGAGTTCTATCCCTGGTACCCCCCCAAAAAAAGAAAAAACAAAAAACAAACAAAAAAACACCAACAAATCTAATGTTGAAAACACTTAATGAGTTAAAAAAGATTCAAAGCAACAAATGAAAGCTGTTTAAGAGAAGTCAGTTGAAGTGGTTTTAAGTATTTATTTCATTGCTTTTTTAACTCCTTGACTTTTAACACCATAAATGTGAATTTGAAAAAATTAACTTGTTTTTGAACTCTATAAAAAGTATTTTTTTTCTTTTAATTAACTTTATTGTTTTTTTAAAGTCCTGCATCAAGCTCTGTTTTTGTGCTTGGGTAGTTCCCATTTGCAAATAGGGCAATTTCTGAATATAGGTCTGAACAGGCTGTGACACAATTATCTCTTTTATTGTAACTTTACTGTCAAAGAAGTAGTTTTCTCCTTCAAATGGAAATTCCAGAGTATCTCAAATGTCTTCGTAAACATATTGTCATTTCCTGTTTCCAAAGGCAATAGCCCCTGGTCCAGCAAACAAAGCCCATGTTGAGACCTGGAATGGATCCAGTCCCCTGGGTCCTGGTTATTTTGGCATCTTACAGCATACATAGTAATAAAGGCTGCTGGTATTTGTTGTTCACTCTATGCCAGGTAGTGTAGGAACTGCCTTACATGGCTATTTCATTTACCCTTTACATCAGCCTTTTGAGGTTTAGGCATTATTATCTTAATATCACAGCTGTGGAAGCTCAAAATAGTTAAGGCTACCTAGCTAATAAATGGTGGAGTCAGAATTCCAACCCAAGATAATGCATAAATCACCATTCCATACAATATGTAAAGGTATATATTTGTAATTGATATCTGTGCCTTTTATCTTTGAAGTCCCTTCTGCTTAGAAGAGTCACTCTATGTAAGACTTGGCCTTGTGCTAGGAATCAGGGCCTGTGCTGTGTTTCTTTTCCAGTTTTGTTTTTGCAGTACTGGAGAATGAACGTAGAGAGTGCTGAGCATCATCCTCTTCCTTATTTTTTAAAAATTTTGAGCCAGTGTTCAAGCTAAATTGCCCAGGCTAACCTTGAACTTATGATCCTCTTGCCTCAGCCTCCTGTATAGCTGAGATTACAGGCATGCTCTACCACGCCCAGCTGTGCTGTGTTCTTTATGGACAAATTTGCTGTCACTGAATTGTACTAATCCAATGTCACTATGTTCATTTTACGAATAAGATCTCAGAAATATTAATGTCCTCATTTCCCTGGCTACTAAGAGGAGAACTAGTAATCTGTTGCTAATAAGAACTACTTAATCTACCCAAAAAGACTTAAAAGTGAAAGTAAGTTATTTTATTAAATGTGTGGTGATATTTGTCTCACGACCTTTGATTATTTCTGATTCATCTTTTTCTATACCCAT
Source organism: Heterocephalus glaber (assembly GCF_053883595.1). NCBI lineage: Eukaryota > Metazoa > Chordata > Mammalia > Rodentia > Bathyergidae > Heterocephalus > Heterocephalus glaber. The sequence goes on from NW_028258315.1 coordinate 19,707,533, forward strand.
AGAAATGTGGGGAAAAGATTATTTTTTTAAAAATCTTCCCTTCCTAGAGTGAGCACTTATCCCCTTTATGACCCATCATTTTCCTTCCTTTAGCAAACATTAGTTGAGTGGCTGTCATGTGCTATAGTCACTCTGCTAACAGGTAAGTGTATTTAAATGAATAAAATACAAGCCCTTACCCCAAAGGACTTCAAAATATTTTCTGAGCAACTGTCTAGTGCTTGCTTTGACTTTATAAGTGAAGGAGTTAAAATTTATGTATTAGTCAGTTTCCTCTTGCTGGGACAGAATACCTGACACCCTGACAACTTGAAAGAGAGATTTATTTTGGCTTATAGTTTTCATGAGTTGAGTCCATGGTTGTTTGGCTTTAAGCCTGAAATGACACAGTGGAAAGGGATAGTGTCCAGGAAGGAGAAGGAAAGGAGGATAGGATGAGCTGGGGACCAGCATACACTTTGAGGTTACTCTCCCATTACCTGACTCTTCTAACCAGGCCCCTCCTCCTAACAGCACACTCATCTGTAAATCAGTGGATTGTATAGTGAGCCACTGGTCCAGTCACCTTCCAAAAGCCCCCTCTGAACATATGACACAGTTGAGAGATGTTTTAGATCTAAACCATAACAATCCATAGGATTTTCCTTGTATTGATTTTATAATATAGATTATAACCACATACTTAATATCAATCTCAAACATCAAGTGCTTTCTCTGTGCTTTAGTGCCGATACATAACCATAAAATCTCGTTTTTGCATTATATACATATCTCTCCCAGTTTATTTCTTCCAAATGTAGTAGAAAACATATACAGTATCCTGGTGACACATGGACCATTTCCAAGTGACTTGTAACAGTGTGGAGCCTACATTCATCTTGGGAAAAATAATTGGCAAAAATGAAATTGTGGTGTGTTAACTAAATTCAAAGAAGGAATTCTAAAAGTTTTTAGAGAAATGAAAATTTTTTTTCTCTCTTTTAGGGTTGTATACCTACATATGTTTCAGTTGTTGCATAAAGTGTGCTTGTCAGGACCCCCCAATCTTGGGTGTCTCCCCAATATCTGCTTAATCAGAATCTTACCTACCCAGCTTCCCACCTGAGGTTTTTTTTTTACACACCTTATAGGGCAGTAGCACTTGAGACCTGTTTCCTGTAAGTTTTGTTTGTATGTTGGTAAGCCTAAGCAGAAGAAACTTTCTTGTAAAAAAGAAATTACAGAGGAAGGTTTCTGATAGCATGGGAGCCTTAAACAAGCTTCCATGTAGAGTTCTGTCAGTTAAATCTAACCACAGCCATCAGGCCCAAGACCTGCATTCCTGAACAGAAGGGAGTTGCCTCACTGGTCCTAAGTGAGGATGAGACTGGGTTCCTCTAACATCAAATTCAGAATTCCTCGAGACTCCTTAACTTTTCAGAGAGACTAATTTCTTCTTTTTCTCCTCTTTCTTCTTAGAGAAACTAATTTCCTAACCAAGACTAAAAAATGTTTTCTTAAAGAAAAATGGATAGAGAGAGTCTATGTTCCTTAATTCCAGAGTGACCTCTTTCTGATGAATTCATGTAATCCTTACTGGCTTTTCCTAGGGGTACTCAGCAAATGGTATTAACTTTTATTACATACTCATTGTGAGCTAGACTCTGTACAAGATTCGGTTGGTATTACTGAATTTAATTGTGTTATTGAAGTCAGTAGTGAAATAAGATAGTTATCATTTATCCTCGGGTCAATTAAGTAACTTGCCCAGAGTCTTTGAGTTAATTGGCAAAGGAGCTAGGAATCAAAACATGGTTGGCTGGATTTCAAAGCTCTCTGCATTTCTCCCAAAGGTGGGTGGAACGTGGAAGACACAGCTTTCCACTCTGAGTCACAAAACTCCCATGCGAAGAGGCCACCACTTTTTCAAAACTATAATCAGCAGAGTGGCATGGTTTAAAAGGACCTTCTTTAGCCATCCTGAAGAAGTATTTTCTTTCCAGTGTACAGCACTTGTTTACCATGTGTGTAAGGGTGCTGTACCTACCCTTTGCCTTAAGGCCATAACATCATTGTTTTGGTTTTAACAATTTTTCCTTCTGGTTCTTACAGCCTTAGAATAAACCAAGGTGATGTTTATACCATCAGAGTTACTCAGCCCAACAGGTGACATTGTCAGTATGAAAGCTGGATGGTAGTTAACTCTTAGGAAAGGATTCAGTAGTCATGAACTAAAACTAGAGACCTAAAATTAAGAATGTCTCTACAACTGTAACTTTAGCACATTTGCCTGAATGTTATAATATATTCACTGTAAAGTCTAGAAGCCTTACAAATATATGACTGGCAGTTGCCTCAGGCTGAAATCTTTTAATGATGCAATGAGATAAAAGTAATTAAGCTACATGTAGACTGATGGGTAATTAAATCCATGTGAAGCATTTTGTAACTAATTGCTATGTTCTAATCACAGATTGCTTTCTATTTGTCAAGGTAAGTGTATATAATTACACAGTCCTTATTTTCTTTAATCTGAAATCATCCCAGTTGGGTGAATATTTTTAAGCACTGTGAATCTTAGAATATTTGGTACATTTCGGCATAAAGTTATTTTGCATATTTTGTAATTTGTGAGCCTTTTGTAGTGAAATAGCTTTTAGTGGCACTGAAAGCAATTCTCTGGTCAATAGATACTTCTACAATTTAGCTTCATTGGTGGTTGTTTTAATTTTTTTTCTTAATAAAAGGTAGTTTGTTATTTACTAAATGCCAGTAATGTCTAGGGCATTATGTGAACCATGGTCCTGATCCAGTAGTTACAAAAAGACCAAGCTTCAGGGAGTGGATTTTGGTTGACACAGGAAGTCCAACAAATGCTTTTGAGGCTGGAGAGTCTCAGTATGAGAAATGAATGTTCTTTAGGCTTGGTCTACTCTATGTGGAAAATGTTATGAAAGGCCTGATTTTTCTAAGACTGAATTGTAATATCTTTGTTAGAGAGTCAGTGACTGTCCTCTTTCATTCTTCTCATTTGTCTTTTACAGTTAAAGCTGTTGCATGTCGTGTGCAGAGCTGGACTTTCCTTCTTCCAGCTGCACACCAGGCCTGCTTCCCTACACTGCTAGAAGAAGGGTGTGTTCCCAGCCTGTCGTGATTAGCATCTCTGTTTTTCAGAGAAAATACTATGCTTATTCCTTCACATCACTGCACCTTGTCCCGTACCTCCTTCTTTGCATTAGTTGAGATACATGAGGTGTGATCAAAAGATACACAGATGTTTGAACTTTTAAAAAGTCATTACAGTAAAAGACAGAGTACCATTAATCCCCCTGAAAATATTCCCTCTTGCTTCAGACATACATATCTCACCATTCTTGCCACTTTCTGAAGCAGTTCTGGAAGTCCTCTTTCATGAGTGTCTTTACTTGTGCTGTCATGGCCTCCATGTCTGGAAGTAATTGAAAATGTTTATGGCAGCTTCTCTCAAGTGAAAGCAATTTAGAATGTGTCTTCATCCACCATATTCAACAGATCTGGCACCTTGGGATTTCTGGCTCTTCCCAAAGTCAGAATGACCATGAAAGGTAAAGGTTTTGAGTTGGTTGATCTTTTGATTACATTTCATATAATAATAAGTAGAAGTGTAATACATTTTATCTTTTCTCTGGTGTAATGCTTATAGTTATACTCATCTATTTTGTAAATATTTAATTTAAAACCTTTTGTCTATTCATGTTCTTGAATTCTTTGTCATAGATGTAACCTCATTTTGTTAATTTGCTTTCATAAATTCCACATAGTGCTTGGGTGACCACTTAAATACTATTTAGTATTCATGGTGACTGTACTGTAACACGTTGCAAAAGGCAGTCTTTTAGCTTGAATTGTAAATGCAGGTCATAGAATGTTCTCTGAGTACTGCTATGTGGAGCTTCCTATTTGAACAATAATGTATGCATTTGATTTCTTTTAAAAGTAATTTTTGGAAGCATCTTAATACTAGCTACTTAAAAAAGCTTTGATTTGGGGTGAGGAAATCAGTTCTTCCTTTGCATTAGACAAAGACTATTGGGCCTGCCCTCCTTTAACTTCACCTGACAGCTTTGAAGTAAAAGTTGATAAGCAGAGGTTTCCCATCCTCACAGTCTGTTATGGCTTAGAATTCAGTGATGGTGAACCTTTTAGAGCTTTCAGTGATAGCAGATAGCCTGCTGTGGCCTGTGTGCCGTAGGTTCACCAGCAGTGGTTTAGATCTGTGTCCTCCAGAAGTCTCATGGGAGTTTATACTCATCAGTGGACTGATCCATTGATGAGTTCAGTAGCTGAATATGCTGTTAGGAGGTAGGGCCTGGTTGAATGTGGGTCACTGAGGACATGATCTGGAACGGTGTATTCTTGTCTCTGATCTCCTCTCCTGCTTCCTGACCACTGTGACTTAGAAACTTTCCTCTGCAAGGCCCTTCCATCATGCCAGGTTCTGCCTTGGAGCCAGATGACCAGGGTCTAAATCATATGCTAAAATAAATCTCTCCTTCTTTAAGTTGTGAGTGTCTGGTATTCTGTCCCAGTGACAGGAAAGTGACTAATACAGAAAATAAGAGTTGATAAGTAGAAGTTTCACATCCTTAGTCCTTTGGCTTAAAAACCAACACTTTGCCTTGATCTTCTTCCTTGTTCACTTCCTTGTGTAAAACTCTCTATTTACAACGTGTTGAAAACATAGTCCAAAGAGCTGGATGTGGTGGCACATGTCTGTAATCCCAGCACTTGGTAGACTGAGGCAAAAGGATGAGTTCAAGGCCAGCGTGGGGTACACAGTATGTTCAAGGCCAGCCTGGGTGACATAGTAAGAACTTATCTTAAAAAAAAAATTGCAGAGTTCACATTTGCCCTTTTCTAACAACAGAAAAATCTAGTAACTTATGACCATTGTACAGTTATTAATACTGAAAACACTGGTAAAGAATAGTATGGTATAGTCAACAAACTATTCAAATTGCACCATTGTCTCACAAATATCCTTTTGCTTCTTTGCAGGTCCAATCCCAGCTTCCACACTGCCATTATTGTATTCTTAGTTTTGTCACCTCTGCTATGCGTTAGGTTTTCTGTCTTTGTCTTTTGTCATCTTGGTATTTTGAAATGTACTGTCCAGTTTTTTTTTCCCCCTTACCAGGGATTGAACTCAGGACCTTGTGCTTTTGAGGCAGGAGCCGCGCCACTGAGCTAAATCCTCGGTCCTGACCAGTGTTTTATAGAAGCTCTCTCTTTGGGATTGTCTGGGGTTTCCAGAAGATGGTGTAGCAGTAACAAGCACTTTCCAGGGCATCAGGGCCCATGCTGTTGAGATGTGTCTTTCTATCACTTAGTGGTGCCAAGCTTTTCCAGCAGGAAGTTATTATTTTTTCTCATTTAAATGAGTAAGTGTTCAATCAGAAAATACTTAGATTATGCAAATAGCCTTTTTCCTCACTTTTGCCTAACTCTAACATCCACTGATGATTCTTGCCTCTGACAATTAATTATTGTGCTATTCGATGGGTTTTTTTTTATTGTCTTTGCTTTTATAGTTAGTATAATTGGAATTTTATTATGTGGAAGAACTACTTTCCCCCCACGCCTTGATTTATTTTTGCAAACTTTTATTTGTGAAAGTACGAACTCATGGATATTTATTTTGTTCTGTACTTTATAGTCTACTATTATTTTAATAATTGAAATAAATTTTAATCAATGCAGTAATTCTTTTTTCAACATTTTAAAACATTTTTATGGGAGAAAACTAAAATTACACTCTAGGGTACAATATGGTCATACTATTTTACTTAATATATTACATTATTATTATGATTTATTACCACTGAAATTGTCCTAGATTCACCATTAGAAGCTTCTTTAAGTTGGCTCCTGTGTTCTTTTGATATGCTTTTATAACTTTTGAGTATTTCTTACTTTATTCACCACAAAATGTTCCAAGCTTGCTTGGATGTCCCTTAATCACCCATTTTTCTAAGGAACCCTTGTAATTTTTATCAACAGTGTTTAGAAACGAAGATTTCACTGTTCATTGCTTTTGAAGTAACATTCTGGCTTAATCTTTTAATTTTCAAATGTGTTGAGTTGCACTGGAAATAAAAGATGGTAAGTATATGTCTGGGTAAACTGAGGATCTTCAAGTGAAGTTCTGCCTTTTTCCTATTAAATTAATTCTCTTGTCCTCAGTTCAAAGGGAAAATTGATTAAGTTCATGAGTAGAATCATCTCATTCTTCTGTGTTTCTCAGGAAACTTTTTTTTCTTACTATTATGATGGTCACTCCACATTGGCCTTGGTGTATTACTGAAGAAGATAAATTAGTGCATAAATATGCAATAAGGACTCATTGACCCTCAGTTTATTTTTTATAACCTGTTTTATGGAGCTTTTTGTTAAGTATATTATAGTATATGCTAGACATTTTCTGATTGTGTGATTTCTACTGCAATGAGAATAAATGTTTATATTTTGTGTTCTGTTTGAAATATCATGACTTTCCTGGGTGTCTGCCCTATAAGCAAATCTCATGATTGCAGCTGGAGGCTTTACCTCAGGTCAAACTTGTTCTCATCCCAATGCTGTCCTCTCATTCTTCACACCTTCATTCTCTTCTTCCTTTTTGTCTTTTTATTAATTCATTCAATTAACAAATATCTACTGATTGCTCACAGTGTCTCAGACATTGTTGCATTGCAGGAGATACATTAGTGAACAATGAAAATCTCAGTCTTACAGCTTTCACTTTATTTGGAGGAGAGGTAAAGAGGCAGTGCACAATAAACATAATCAAAAGTCAATTACCTATGAGGTGCTTCTTTCCACTGTCCTTATGTCTACTCCTCTCTCCCACTGCATTCACTGAGTTAATTTCTCTCCAGAGGACACTCTTGGAGATCTTGAAAAGGAATGGTGAATTAAAGATCCTCTGTAGGGCCTCAGCATAATCCTGAACCATGTGAACCCACATGAAATGGTGCAAAATAACTGTAAAATTGCAGAATATACTGTGAAAATAGTTTTCATAAGGGTTTTGTAGCATATTTAAGTGAACTCTTGAGGTATCAAAATAAATTTTCTTAGATTTCACAGACTTAATTTTTTCTTTTTTTTTTGGTACCGGGGATTGAACTCGGGTCCTTGCACTTGCGTAGCAGGCAGCAAAACCATTGAGGTAAATCCCTGGCCCTACAGACTTAATTTTTAACCAGCACACTTACAAAAGAGAAAACAATTTTGTTGTAATTGGTTAATTTTGGGCCAGGACAATTACCACAAGAACTGTTTTGGGCTTTTTTGGGGTTTTTTTGTAAATCGTAGTTAGAGAATGCCAGTCATATGCTGGCTGCAGGAAAAGACAGAACATTGGAATATTTCCTTCTAATGTTTTTATGGGAGAAGACTGAGAAAATGTGAATGCTAGTTGGAATTAAGTTAACCTGAGTGATGATAATTTCATTTCTTTTTCCTGAGGAAAATGAGTTAATAATACACAAAATGGTCATTATAGAATCAGGGATTGTAGATGGCATATTTTTATTTATTAACTGTATGTACTATAATTTTATGAATTTCAATAAAATATGTCAACACAATAAAATAAAAACAAACATAGCTAAATTGAACTATAGAATGTGTAAGGTATAGAATCTTATATCTATCAACAACTTATTTAACCATGAAGAATTTTCAGTGTCTTTGGTTAATTTTTAGGAATCACAGTTTATTAATAAATTTCTATCATATAAATTAAGATTCATGTTAATCTTTATACTTCTTCATTATAGGCAGTTTGGTAGTTTATACCAGTGTTGTCTAATAGAAATATATGTGAGCTCTGTGTGTAATTTAAAATTGTCCAGGTAGCCATATTAAGAGTTTTTAAAATATAGATTAAATTTATTTTAATCAGATGTTTTAATTAACTAAATGTATCAAAAATAACATTTCAACTTGTCATCTTTATAAAAAATTTAACGGAATCTTTTACAGTGTTTTTTTTTATGCTAAGTCTTTGAAATCTGGTGTGCACTCTGTACTTCCAGCACATCTCAGTTCAGACAGCTGCATTTCAAGTACTCAGTTGCTATGTGTGGCTGAGAGTTATATGGTATAGTGCTGGCTTATGACTCCTAATGCATTTCACATTATTTACACATTATTTTGGGGTTTTTTTTCAGTCATGCTTTATTTCTGATGTTACTAAAGCTTTCTTTTGAAGTTTCAGTTGGTACTTCTCATATTGCCATATTATAACCAACACTGTGTAGGTGTTCTCCTTGAGTCACTGAATTGACATTAGAGAATTATGTTGGAGTTCCTTCCTGGAAATTAAAAGATTAATTCTAATCCCTGCTGTGCAGGAGGTTTTTGTATAACTTTGGACAAGATCATCAACTTTTCTGATCTTCGGAGAATGTGTTTGTAAAATGAAGTAGATTAAATCTTTTGGCATTTCTAACTTCAATAATTTTGTGTGTGTTTTTTCCCCGAAACATTGATTAATTACCCTACTGTGCGCTTTGTTAGACATAGTACTAGAAAAGACCTTTCCAATGAAATCTATTTTAGTGAACATGGTGATTAGGCCAAGAAAGGAGAGAGGGATAGCTGTGATTCACTCTCAAGTACAGAATATTAAAATCTTATATCTAGATACAAATTGTGGAGCTCTGAATTGGTTACTTGGGCAAGGAGCAACCAAGTTCAACAGAATTATTGGTTCATTGTTCTCCTCAGTGTCACCAACTGAAAATATTTGACCTTTTCCTGAAAAGTTATTGATAGTGAGACATTATCATTTTTTCCTCTTATGTGATTGTTTTAAATATCATTTGTGGTTTTTTTCTCTTATACTAAAGAAGAGTTAACATTCTGTTTTAAAATCCTGAATATCAGCTCTCTAAATTGGCCTCATATAGCAGGTCATTCAACTCAATTTTGTTTATAGGGCCACTTATTCCAAAACATACTAACTTCATTTGCTGATTTAGCTTCTAAGTGTTTTATAAAAATATTAAAAAGAACTTCACCAAAGTTTGTTAATCACAGATTATCATTAAAATTTTAAGTTAAAATTTTGTCCAACATATAAAAAAAGTCTATAGCACCTAGCAGTTTTTTAAAGAAAGTATATCTGTGTCACATCTTAACATTGTGTCATATTCACTTGAATTATTTTCAAAGAAAGAAAATGATGCCTTCTGTTTGTATCCCTCCATATTCCATTCTGCTTCTATCTCCTCTGGAATTAATGATTTGTTATAATTCCTATCATTTCTTTTTTCCTATTTTTTACTTTTCCTGTCTTCTCTGGATTGGGTATAGTTCCATTTTATTTCCATTATTGCCTTGTTAGCCATAACTTTTTATTTGGTTGATATTTGCTGTAGAGTTTAAATATAAATCTTTAACTTTTTATAGTCTACCTTTAAATAGTATTTTACTACTTTACCTGTAAGAATCTCATGGTTGTTCATTTCCATTTTCTCATTCCTCACCCTTCATGCCATGGCTGTATTTTTTTGCATAAACTATGGCCCCCACAATATATTGCTATAAACAATTCTATTTTAAAGAGTTAAAAATTGAAAAACTGTATACATATATATTATATATACTGTATACCCATATATTTGCCATTTCTGATATAATTCATTCCTTTGTGTACCATCTGGTATTTTCCATTTGTGGTGGTATCATTTCTCTCCTGCTCAAAGATCTTTCTTTATAATTGTATAGATTATAGATGTGCTGGTATAAATATTCTCTTCACTTTGTCTGAATAATCTTTATTTTGCCTTCATATGTGGCAGCTGTTTTCCAGCATGACATTTAAAACTTTTTTATTTTTGGTGGATGCCTCTCCATTGCACTTTGGCTTTCATTTCTGATAGGAAATCTTTTGTCATTCTCATCTTTGTGCCTGTCTAAAATAAAATCTCTCCGTGCTTCATCTGCTTTTAAGATTTTCTCTTTTGTCTTTCTTTTTTTCCTTCCCCTCCATCTCCAGAGTTTGTTTATGTGTGCTTTGATGTGTTTTGTTGTTTATTCTGGTGAGAGTTAATTGATTTTCTTGAATCCATGGTTTATAGTTTTCATTATATTTGGAAAAGAGATTCTAACTATTCATGTGTTACTCTGCTTGGTGTCCTGTTCTGTTCATCCTTATTCTCAGTGTTTTCTTTGGCTTCATTTTGGATAGTTTATTATTAAGTCTTCAAGTTCATCTCAAAAGTTTCCAGTAGAATATTTTCTAATATCTTTTTATTTCTTTTCTTGTCATGTTCATATTTTTTGAACATATGGACCTGGTTTACTATAGCTGTTTTCATGTCTTCGCCAGTTAATCCCATTATCTTTGTCATTTCTGTTTCTGTCCATATTGATTGATTTTTTTTGTCATCATAATCATATCCAATATTTACTTTCTTGTCTTCATGCTAACTAATTTATTTTATGCCAGACAGTTCAAAATTTATTTTGTTGAGCACTGGATTTTGTTGTGTTCCTTTAAAGAGTTGTCAGCTTTATTCTGTTGTAAAGTTATTTGAAAATAGTTTGATTTTTTTCTTAATTTAGCTAATTTTTTCTTTTCTTTTTTTCATTTACTTTATTAGAACATGTTTGTAATTCATGCAGTTTACAATCATCTTGGGGAGTGGTTACATGTACATATTACAAATTTTTAAAAATCCCTTTTCCCTTCCCTCCCCTCTCCTCCTCTGGTTCCCCAATCACCTTTTTAATACCTGTTGATACTATTTGTCTTAGCACATGTTATGGATTATTGATTAGGGTTATTAGGTTCCTGTACATAGCATATCGTTATTCCTCTCATTTCCCCTTCCCCTCCCCCTTACCCCTCTCCTTATTTCCATGGACCATTTACCTATTGTATGAAATCTTTCCCCTTGTCCCTTTCTATCCATCTTTTTTCTTTGTACTTTGCCTCATTCAAAAGAGGGCTACCATATAGTATTTAAGCTTGTGTGTCTGATTTATTTCACCCAACATTGTGTTTTCCAGGTGCATCTATTTTCCTATGAATGCCTCAAATTTGTCATTGTTCATAGCCAAGTAGTAGATACATTTTGTTTATCCAGTCATCTGTAGATGAGTTTATAGGCCGCTTCTAGGATTTAGCTGTTACAAATGGTTCTGTTATAAACAGTGATATGCAACTATCACTGTAGTATGATGACTTAAGGTCTTTGGGGAAGATACATATTGGAGGATAGCTGGGTCATATGGAATTTCTAATTTCAATTCTTTGAGAAATCTCCATACTGACTTCCATGTTGGTTGTACTTGTTTGCATTCCCACCAACAATGTAGGAAAGTTCCTTTTTTGCTGCAACCATGCCAGCATTTGTTATTGTTTGATTTTCTAATGATTGTCCTTTCTGGAGTAAGATGGAATTTTAATGTTATTTTAATTTGCAATTCTCTAATGAAGAGATGTTGAACATTTTTTCATATATTTGTTGGCTATTTGTATTTTTTCCTCTGAGAATTGTCTGTTCATTTCTCTAGCCCATTTATTGATTGGGTCTTTAATTTTAGGAGGTTTAAGTTTTTTGTGTTCTTTCTGTATTCTAGACATTAGTCCTTTGTCTGATAAGTGGCTGACAAATTTTTTTCCCATTCTGTAGGTTTTCTCTTCACTAATTGAATCTTTTGCTTTACAGAAGCTTTTTGGTCTGATATAATCCCATTTGTTGATTCTTACTGCTATTTCCTGTATAATTGAGATTCTGTTTAGAAAATCCTTTTCTACTCCTGTGTCTTCAAATGTTTTACCTATTTTGTCTTCCAGAAGATTTAGTGTTTTTGTTTTAATGTTTAGATCTTTGATCCATTTTGATTTTAATTTAGTATATGGTGAGAGATAAGGGTCCAATTTCATTCCTTCTACAAACTAACCAGTTTTCTGAGCACTATTTGTTGCATAGGCTTTCTTCCAACGTATGCTTTTGGGCCATTTATCAAAGATCAAATAATTGAGTATGTTTGGGAAGGTTTCTGTATCCTCAGTTCTGTTCCATTGATCTCCATGTCTGTTTTTGTTCCTGTACTATGCTGTTTTTATCACTATTGCTTTGTTGTATAGCTTAAAGTCTGGTATTGCTATACTATCTGCTTTGCTCTTATTGCCCAAAACTAATTTTTCTATTCAGGGTCTCTTCTGGTTCCATATGAATTTTAGGATTGATTTCTCTAGATCTATAAAATGTGCCGCTGGTATTTTGATTGGGACTGCATTGAATCTGTAGGCAGTATTGGAAATATTGCCATTTTGACAAAATTGGTTCTGCCTATTCAGAATCAAGGGACATCTTTCCATTTTCTGATGTCCTCTTCAGTCTCCTTCTTCAGAATACTCTAGTTTTCTTTGTAGAGGTCTTTCGCTTCTTTGGTTAGGTTAATTCCTAAGTATTTCATTTTTCTTGAAGCGACTGAATAGTATTGTTTTCATAATTTCTTTCTTATCCTGTTCATTGTTGGTATACACAAATGCTAATGATTTTTCCATGTTGATCTTGTATCCTAGCAACTTTGCTGAAGTAGGTTATTAATTCTAAGAGTTTCTTGGTGGAGTTCTTTGAGTCTTCCATGTAGAGTATCATGTTATCTGCAAATAATGATAATTTGAGTTCTTTCATATATGTATCCCTTTTATTTCTTTCTCTTGCCTAATTACTCTGGCTAATATTTTAAGTGCTATGTTGAATAGCAGAGGTGATAGTGGACATCCTTGTCTTGTTCCTGATTTTAGGGGAAATGCTTTTAGTTTTTCCTCATTTAGTATAATGCTGGATATTGGCCTTTCATAGATAGCTTTTATCATACTGAAATATGGTCCTTCTATACCTTTTTTCTTTAGGGTTTTTATCATGAAGGGTTGTTTTTGTTGTTGTTGAAAGCATTTTTGCATCTGTTGATATGATCATGTGGTTTTTAACCTTTCTCCTGTTTATGTGATATGTTACATTTATAGACTTATGTATGTTGAACCATCCTTTCATCTCCGGGATGAAACCTACTTGATCATGGCATATCAGCTTTTTGATGGTGTGCTGCATTCTATTTGCTTAATATCTTGTTGAGAATTTTTGCAACTCTGGTCATTGAAGAGATTGGCCTATAGTTCTCTTTTACTTTGATCTTTTTGAGGGTTTCTTTTAATATCTGTTAGTATAGGTCCAGAGCAATTTTTAGTTTAACACAAATTTTTCACTACCTTTCAGTATCCTTCTAATGATTCTATGCATTGACCTATGCATTCCAAGGTCTTTCTTTTTCCTGGTAAGGACACTAACTATTCTGGGTCTTGTGTGGCTTTTTGGGATTGTTTGTCCTGCTGCCACATGTTTCTTTGACCAACTTTGGGATTTAGTTTCCTCCCATACATGTCTAGCTCAGTAATCAGTCATAGAATTGAAGGGAAGCCTTGTTGACCTTTGGACCTGGGTTTCTGTGAAACTTTCCTCTGTGTAATATTTAATCATGTGATTGAATCATGTAACTTTTTAAATTCCAATCTCTGTCTCTGTAACTAATTAAGATCCTAAGACTCTATTTGGTTTCCCCCTTTCTGCACTGAAAAACATCCTGGAAAATGTCTCCAAACAGCAATCTGGAAAATCATGGCCTCACCACATTTGTTTCTCTCAAAAATCAGTCTTGCAGTACCATTAATACATACACACATTTTATATATAGATATAATGTGTGTGTCTATTTTACAAAATATTTTGTTTCAATATAGTATTTTCATATATGCATATAATATATTTTGATGCTTTCATTCACCTTTATTACTCTGCCTTACACTTCTGTGGTGTCCTCCCATTCTCTTCCTTTTGTCTAATAATAGTCTTTCTTCTATTTTCATGGCATTTTTTTAAAGATTGCACATATTAGGGGAAACGTGATACTTGTTTTTTCTGATTCTGGCTTATCTTAACATGATGATCTCCAGTTCATCCTTTTCCTTGCAAATGACATAATTTCATTTTTCACAGCTGAATAATACTCCATTGGGTATATATGCCACATTTTCTTTATCTGGTCCTATGTTGATGGGTACTTAGGCTAGTTTCGCATCCTGCCTATTGTTAATTGTACCACAGTACACATGGGTATGCAAGTATGCTTATAGTTTGTTAAAGTATTTTGGATATATACCAAGGAGTGGTACAGCAGGGTCACATGGTAGTCTATGTTCAGTTTTTTTAGGTATTGCCTTACTGATTTCCATGGGATTGTATGAATTTACATTCCACCAGCAGTGTTACATTCCACCTCTCATTCACACCAACATTTATTGTTTTTTCTATTCTTGATGACAGCCATTCTGATAGGGATGAGATAGAATTTCAGTGTAGTTTTGATTTACATTTTCCTAATAACTAAATTTATTGAACATTTTTTTGTATACTTGTGACAGTTTGTACTCCTTTTGAGAAATGTTTGTTTAATTCATTTGCCCATTTATTAATAGGGCTATTTGATGTTTTTGGTGGTCCCCCCCTTCTTCCTTTCCTTTCTCTCTCCTTTTCTTTTCTTTCCTTTTCTTTTCTTCTTTTCTTTTCTTTCCGTATTTACATATTCTAGGTATCAACCTGCTATTGGAAGATTTTCTCATGTTCTTCAGTTTGTCTCTTTACTCTGGCAGTTGTCTCCCTTACTGTGCAATAACTTTTTTAGTTTGTTATAGTCCCCTTTTTAAATTTGTACTGTTGTTTCCTGTGCTATTGTAGTCCTATTAAGGGAGTCGTTGCTTATGGCTTCAAGTATTTCCCTAGTGTTTTCTTACAGTTTCAAAGTTTCAGGTCTTGTGCAAGAAAGTAGTATTTGACTCACTTTTTTTTTTTTTTTCAAATTCAGGTTGAATTTATGGTATAGGGTGAGAAATAGGGATCTAGTTTCAGTCCTCTATGTAAAGATATCC